>NC_067145.1:57643740-57798740 GCF_903995435.1 Acomys russatus
ATATGGCCTAAAACTCACTCTGTAGTTCTCACTGGCCTCCAACTCACGGCAATCCTCCTGCCTCAGCATACTGAGTGATGAAATTACAGGGATGAGCCGCTATGCCTCGCACGTTTCTGTCTTCATTCTATCATATTTGGGTTTCGTTCTTGCCTCTGTGTCCCACTGTATGAATATGCCAAAATTCAATATAAAAGTATTTTTTTTAACAAGTCAGGACAGTCAATTTCTGTTGTTGTTCTGCAAGTCTCCTGATTGTAGCTATTCTTTCCTACCAGGGAAACTCTCTGTGGTCAATTATCAAGAAGGGAGCAAGGAACCGAGTGGCACCGGCTGCTTCTAGGTAACCCAGCTCAGTTGCTTAGCAACAAACTGAAAAACTGTATTAGTTTAGTGGGTTCTGAACAAAAAGGTAATCATCTTTTATCCCCAGATAGATAAGAGATGATGTTATTCCAAGCAAAGTGTGGGGAAATAAAAACCATGGAAATAGAAAGGAAACACATTTGGTAAATAAATAAAGATATCGCCCGTACTCACACCTCTGGGACTCACTCAGCGTTCTGTGAAGACTAAAGAATCTGCATTTATTTTAAATGCCATTTAAGAGCATTTAAAATTAAATGTCACGCAAGGGTGTGTAAAATCTTTTAAAAAGCACAACAAGGTGATGCAGCAAATAATTGGCAATTCATGTTTGAAATAAGAAAAAAACCACATGTGAATCTTGGTTAATGTTATTTGTGCAGAAAATTAATAGGAGGCAGAGGGGAAAACCGTGTCTTCCCCCCCCCCCCCCCCGTGCCTCCTTCCAAACAGACGTCAGGATGTCCAGCAGATATTGTGGTCCCACTTCCCATACTGAGTGAGGAACCACTTCCCACCATAAAAGCAATTTACTCACATGTGCTCATGAGACATCTGAACCTGAAAAGAGCATATCACTCAGTTGGTGCGAATGCGGGAACTTAAGTTTAGATTTCTCTCATGGCACTCACACACACACACATACACACACACACACACACACACACACACACAGCACACACACACAGCGCACTCACACACACACCCCGCACACACACAGCGCGTGCGCACACACACAGTGCACACACACACATATACTCCATACACACAGCGCACGCACACACAGGCACTCACACACACACACACACCATGCACACACAGTGCGAGCGCACACACACACAGTCCACACACACACACATATAAGCATACACACACACACAAGCACGCACACACAATCACATGCTCTCTCTCTCTCTCTCTCTCTCTCTCTCACACACACACACACAGAACATTGCAGGCAATCTTCCTGACAAGTTTCCTGTGTTTTTGTTTCTTTGTTTATTTTAGCTTCCTTGGGACTTTTGCCACCTGGATGCTTGAGGTCCTCTGCACTGTTGGCTCCGCCTCCTAGCTCCTGATAGTACAATCCTACAAAAATAACTCAACTGAGAATCTTGTTTTTAATGAGCAAAATACCCCGAGCCATTGAATTCCAACTTTGAGTAATCAGAGGTCATTTTCACTTAATTTTATTGTGAGGGAGACAAAAACCCTTCACCCTTGCTTTTCAGCAGTTCTCAGAGTAGGTCCTGCTCGTCAGGACTGACAACAGCTTCCTTGTTTAAACCGTGCCTGAGGGATGGACATGAAACTAGAAGGGTGTGGCTTTCTGCCAGTCCTGAGCGTTTGGTGGAAGGCAGTTCTGTGGCGTCATTCTGTGTAGGGACAACGATGAGTACCAAGAAATTCAGGTTACACGTCCCACTTCGGAGGAGTATAAGAATCATTTCTTCCATCAGTGTGTCTAATTGCAGTCTTAGGAGGAAATTACACTGAGGGACATGTATTCCCTGGAATGTGTGTGTGTATGTATGTATGTAGGTATGTTTATATTATTCCATCTTGTTTTAAATGTTCTGATCATCTCTGGTTTTGAGTTGTAAAAACATTCACATGTGATATGAATTAGGTGTGCTGTGGGGCTCATGAATACAAAGTTGTGGCACATACCTTTAATCCCAGAATTCCAGAGGCAGAGGCAGAGGCAGGTGGATTTCTGTGAGTTTGAGGCCAGCCTGGTGTACATAGTGAGTCCAGGACAGCCAGCCAGGGCTACACAGAGAAACTGTCTCAAAAAACAAAAACAAAAACAACAACAACAACAACAAAAAACCAAAACCAAAACCCAAAAGAAGAAACAAGTTTTGCAAAATCAAACTAATGACAAATGTGACTGCTACCAAGGACTGGTAAACCCAACTGTCATCAAAGAGCACAGACATGACTTCTGAATGGCAAAGTATCTAGTTTTTTTCCCTCCGTGCTGCATGTGACATTTTATGGCTTTGGTTTCTGTTATAGGAGATTTGTCTATTGAAAGAACAGGCAGGATAGAAAAGTGTGGTTTTCACACTCTGAGTCACAGTGGCCACACTTACATCAGTTTATTGACATTAATTTTCTTTCTGAGCTCAAAAGACTTGCAACTCCCTGGTCTTGTTTATATATTTTAATTTACACAAAAGGAGAGATAAATCTCTTCTTGTTTATTTTTAACTTTATGTGCCCAGGGGATGAATAATAGTGAAACAAGGAAACAAAAAATAACTAAAGGTTTTGGTGACATTTGAAGAATGACATATAAAAATCAGATATGTGTCAGTCAGAAACTAAAAGTGCCAGGGGGGGCTGACAGAGGAGTGAGTACAGCTCTCGGACCCGTGGTAATGAAATGGAAAGTGAAAACTGCTGCCTGGGTGGGGCGTAAGCCAGTCAGAACAGAGGCGACAGGCTTCCTTGGCACACATGGTTTGACTGGTTAGCACACTGAGATCGCTAACCTTTGTTAAGGGCTTCCTGTGTGTGAGGCACCATGCACACGCAGGGACAGTACTTTAGAACTTGTTTGTTCAAAGATTCTCCAGGATCCTGAAGGAAGAGTTACATTAGTCTGTGGGTATTCACAGAAGAAAGTACACAAGGACTGGCTGAGCTCAAGTGTCCTCAGTGGTCGGGCCAGAGCCAGGGATGGCACGGAGCAGAGATGACTAATCTTTAAAAGCACCGTCAACCCCAGGCTAGAGAGATGGCTCAGCTGCTAAGAGCACTTGCTACTCTTGCAACAGATTCCAGTTTGGTTCCCAGCACCCACATTTTGTGGCTTATAACCACCTACAACTCCAGGGTCAGGGGAGCTGACATTCTCTTTTGCTTCCAAGGATGCCTGCATTCATGTGAAATATAGACACACCTACATACACGCAAATCAAAAAGAAACCTCCAGAAGAAGGAGGAGGAAGAGAAGGAAGAAAAAACAAGAAGAATAGGAGGAGGAGGAAGAGGAAGAGGAGAGTCACTTGACAGGTTGCTGCAGTGACTAAGGATTTATGACAATGCTGCTGAGGGTGGGTGGGCCCGTGGACCTGCTGTCGTGGCACATATGAACGGGAGGAACTTTAAACAGGGTTAGTGGTGACTATCAATAGAGAGACTGGAGGTTAAGAAAAGAGCATGTGAATAAAAGAAATGGTCAGGGATAAGGATTAGCAGTGGAGAACTGTAGCTAATACAGAGCAGAGTGTGAAACTACATCCCTGATGGTCAAGAAGAGTTGGGGAGGGAGTGGAGGAGATGCTGGTGGAGGCGCCCATGATGTTCTTGTCCCCAGGGTTTGTGTTCTGAGCTGGGTAGGTGACAGGAGAGCCAGCAGTCACCCACTTGCGGAGTTTCACCTGGCTGTCCGCACTCAGGTATTTTCAACAAATTTCCTAGTGGCACATCAGACTCCTACAGTCAAACCCACTTCTGCAGGCAGTGGCATCTTCCAGGGAGATTTGTGAACTGAGACGGACAGTGGCTTCTCAAGTGGACAGACTGGTCGATGTCAGAGCCTGAACTGCAGCCCAAACAGTTTTTAACCTCTCTCCAGCTGCCACAGGCTCTTGGGACTTCTCTAAAATTTGTGAAACCGGCAAAACCAGATGGCAGCTGGCTATGGATTTCGCAGAGTAGCATTGTGTTTGGTCGAGAGTGGGTGTGTTTCTCCACTTTGGCACCAGTGGCATTTGAGTCTAGGTAGATCGCTACTGAGGAGGCTGTCCTGTGTTCTGGGATGGAGTTCAGCGGCACTCTGGGCCTCTGTCCACTGAATGCCATTCACACACCTTCCCTGAGTGTTGACAGCCAAGAGTTCCTTGATGTTGTGTCTGATAGAGAACCAGCCCTGGTTGGCAACGGTGAAGCAGTGTACTTGAACGCGATGATAGTCTTTCCCTACATCGTGTAACTGGTATCGCGAAAGCCAGGGTGATGTTGCAGAGGCAAGGCTCCTTAGATCTTCATTGTATTTTAACTCTGAGTGGTCATGGTGGGTGGGGAGAACACGTGTTTTGCATGTGTGTATGTTACATGTCTTCCTTAAATACTCTCTGCCTTATTTCTTGGTACTTATTGATATTTCAGGGTGTGTCACTGAGCCTGGAGCTTGCATATTCTGCTAGACTGGCCACTCAGCAAGGCCCTGGGGTCCTCCTGTGTCTGTCTCCCAGTGATGGAATGACAGGTACCTGCTGTTGTGCTTGATGTTTGCGTGCATGCTAAGGATTCAAACTCAGGCCCTGGGGCTTGCACAGAAAGTGTTTTACCCAGTGAGCATCTCCTCAGATCCTTAACTCACTTCTAGCTTTCACATCCTATTAGTAGGACTAAGGATGCAATAAGGCTTTAGAAAGGAGGGAAAGCAACCATCTAGAGTGAAAGAGAATGGCTTCAAGCCCGGAAGGAAGGAAAGAGCTGATGTGGGGTCACACGCCAGCAAGGAGGACTGTGTGGCGGGAGCTTCTTGCTGCTTCTATTCCTTCCCTCTTCTTCTCTTTCCTTTCCCTCCCATCCCTCCCCTGCCCCCCTGCCCCATCCTCCCCTCCTTTTCCTTCCCTCTCCTTCCTTTCCCTTCTCACCTCTTCTGGTCCCCCTTTTTTTCATTCTCGAGTGGCCAGGTAGCTAGCTATGAGCACTTTAAGGACAGAGAGCAAAGCTGACAAGGTGCCAATGGTTTTTGTTTTTCTTCTTTCCCTTTTCTTTTTCGTATTTTGCAATGATTCGAAAATTTTTGTCCACCTCCCAGGAGTCAGAGTTTCATATGCACACATGCAGGAAATGTATATAATTTGAGGAATTAGTCCACCTGAAGTAATGAGTCTGAAATGCCGAAGTCATTCTACCTTCCGAGGTTGTCAGAGAGGAGGTGACACACACCACACAGAATCTAGCTTCAGATAATCTGAGGGGGAGGGGAGGCCACCGCAGGCGTGGTCTCTTTCCTGGGGAGGTTTTAGTCAAGCAGAGAGAGAGTTCTTCCTGCAGTAGCCCGGACAGGATTGCTTTAGCAGTGAGAACAATCTCACACAGCAACACGAGATCTTATTTTGACCACGAATTAGTAAAAATAAAACATGAAGCTTCCTTTGAGCACCACATGTTATAAACGGGAGGGCCCGCTTTCCCCTCTTCTGAGTGGAAGATGAATAGGGCTGCTTTGGTCACAGCATAGCCGTAGTGGCCAGAGCTTTGATTACAGCATAGCCATGGTGACCAGAGCTTTGGTCACGGCATAGCCGTAGAGGCCAGAGCCCACAAGCATTGGAACCATGGGCAGCCTAGGATTCAGGGCAGGATCGGATCTCGTGCGAAGTGTAGCAACTGGTGTCATATCCAAGGGATTGTGAATTACTTTGAACACCTATATGCTCTTTATACACTGGCAGTGTTCATCTACAGAAGGAAAACCCAAGGAAAGGGGATGGAGGGGGGGTGAGGCGGGTACTTCAGTTGGTAAAGTGCTTGCCATGCAAATGTAAAAGTGGGAGTTAGATCTTCACAACATATATTTTTAAAAGTCCAGCAAGATGCTTATAATCCCAGTACCGGGGTGATAAAAACAAGAGGCTAGTCAGCCTTGCCTGATTGGAGAACCTCACACACCAAGGAAAGAAGCTCTCTCATCTCAAAAATCCCACAAAGAAAACCACAAAAAACAAACAAACAAATAAGACAAAACAAACAAACAAACACCAAGGCAGACAGCTCCTGACAGTGACCTCTGCCCCCACCATGCACATGCATCTTCACATACATATCATTCACATGCATGCCCACACATACATACAGACATACCAAAGTGACAGTTGGGATGCTTCTGGAAAGGCAAACAGCGAATTAGTAAGATAGAAATAGACCAATAAGCAGAGTCTGCAGGAGGCATTAACAAAGCTACATACTGGAGACCATTACCTTCCTCAGACATAGTTTACTGAAAAAGCTGGCATTTCTCCATTTTCAGTAAGGGAAGATCTTGACCGAGCAGAAGTCTTGCAGAACAACCACTCACAGCATTTCAACATACTTGTAGAAATTCATACTAAACCAGTTAACAACCACTTCTAACGAAAGTAAAGTAAAGTAAGTCCTAATATGTCCTGTGACTAGAGTAAAATGAAGTGACTTCAGGGCCAATATCCTAAAGATGACAGATAGATAAATAAATAAATAAATAAATAAGCAAAACAGTTGAAAGCTTGCATTTTTTTTTTTATCCTTGAGTTGAAAATCTTGACTATCTGGACATCTCCCATCAGGCCTGGGGAGAGGTCCACAAGCCATTACTCGGTTAGTTATCCCCAGCACCAAGCTCATGGTGGACTTTGATCCTTTTCAGCACCTTCACCAATTCTTGTTATTTCCAGCTGTGTTAGTTTGCATGAGAATATCCCATGGCCTCATATATCTGAATACTTGGTCCCTAGGTGGGGGACTTGTGTGGGAGTGATGAGGAGGTGTGTCCTTGTTAGAGGAGGTGTGTCACCGGGAGTTGACTTTGAGGTTTCAAAAGACTCATGTGATTCCCAGTTCCCTCTTCTCTCTCTCTCTCTCTCTCTCTCTCTCTCTCTCTCTCTCTCTCTCTCTCTCTCTCTCTCTCTCTCTCTGTGTGTGTCTGTCTCTGTCTCTCTGTCTCTCTGTCTCTTTTTCTCTCCTCTCTTTCTCTGCTTCATGGTTGTGGATCAACATGTGAGCTCTCAGCTGTTCCTTCATTTTGCCATCATGGACTCGAGCCATCTAAAACCACAGGCCAATTAAACACCTTCTTTTATAAGTTGCCTTGGTCACGGTATCTCACCAGACAGACAGACAGAGAATGAGAGGGCTTTCATTTTCCTAACAAGCCAGGATATTGTATTTCACAGCAATGGAAAAGTAACTAAGACAGTAATACTGTGTTTTGCAAATATTATGTGCTGCCCTGGTCCTGTGATCATGAGAAGTGGCTGGGCCTCCTGAGCTTCTGCTTCCTCATCCAAATCAATGGGTAATACCTTGCTATCACAGTGGTCCGCAGTGTGTGCTTACTATCACAGTGGTCCGCAGTGTGTGATTGGCAGTGCTGGTTTCTTTCGGGCATTTCCTACTCCTTTCACAGGGTCTCGTCCTTGCTCCCTCACTACTGTGCTGCAGTGCACTTCAATTCTCCTTCTCTCTCCAGCCACCAGACAAAGAAACACTAATACAGATGATTGTGTGAGCAATGGCTGCATGACTTTGTGTGCCACCAACAATTTTGCCTGTGAACAAGACACATCACAGTCTACTGGCTGGATGTGCTGTTTCCCATGCAGGTGCTAACTGTTCCCCTTACATCTGTTCCAGAACCTTCTTTCAGTTCCAGAGCAGCTTGTTTAGCCCACGGATGATGGCTTTCTCCCCTCATATGCTCCACTGACAAGAGCATGTTCTTTGGATTTTTACCAGTCTTAGCCCACAGTAAGTTTTGAAGGCCTCTGTTGTGGTCTATGTGACTCAGTCCGCCTGTCAGATTGCCTTGGTTGCCATGGGAAAATACCATAAACTAGGTTATATGTGATTGAAATTTCTTGCTTATAGGCCTGGAGGCTGGAGAGTCTACAGTCAAGGTGTTTAAGGTCTGTTGAGGGCTTCTTTCCTCATTCACCTCTGGGTTATATACCCACTTGTTTAGAAGAGCTCTCCGCATTCATTCTCTCTCCCTTTCTCTCTCTCTCTGTCTCTCTGTGTATGTTCTATGTATGTATGTATGTATGTATGTATGTATGTATGCATGCATATGTGTGCTATACTATATTGCACACTATATATACATATATGTATATAGTGCGTGTGTGTGTGTGTGTGTGTGTGTGTGTGTGTGTGTGTGTGTGTGCATGCGAATGTGTATAGAGGTGAAAACACTCCCTCTACTGTTATCAGATATAGTGTATCTTTCTTTTTCAGACAGGCTTTCTCATTGGCCCCAAGTCCACCAACTAGGCTAGGTTGGCTGCCCAGCTTGCCCCTAGGTGTGGTGGTCTGACTAAGAATGGCCCCCATAGGCTCTTATATCTAAATGCTTAGTCATCAGGGAGTGGCGCTGCCTTGAGAATGATTAGATGTGGCCTTGTTGGAGGAAGTGTGGTGTCACTGTGGGTGGGCTTTGAGGTTTCATGCCTAGTATTGCTCTCTCCCTGCTGCCTGCAGAACTGCAAGGAGAACCCTCAGCTCCGTCCCCAGCACCATGCCTGCCTGTGTGTTGCCGTGCCCCGCCCCCCCCCCCATGATGATGACGGGCTAACCTCTGGCACTGTAAGCCAACCCCAATAAGTTCCTTCTCTTAGAAGAGTTGCCATGGTCATGGTGTCTCTTCACAGCAACAGAACAGTGGCTAACACACCAGGGAGCCACCTGTGCCTGCCTTCCTACCACTGGTGGGTAAGCAAGTGCTACCACCATGTCTGGTTTTTTTTTTTTTTTCCCTCCCATGGGCCAGGAATCAAATTTAGGTGCTTATGCTTGTGAGCCAAGTGCTTTACCAACTACGTCACCTCTCCAGTCTATGCTGTTTCTTCTTTAAGAATATTAATCACATGTACAAAGGTTCTGTATTCTGGTGCCACATGATACTAAGTTAATAGCAACAGCTCAGTGGCCAATAATTGGAAGAAGGGAATCCACTTGGAGGCTGAGGGTCTTTGGGTTGGGCATTTCCTCTTCATGATCAGTTAGTGAGGTTTGGTCTTCAGCCCTTGCCTCCCCACATGCTCTCAAGTCTGCAGATAGCCACCCTGTCCTGGCCTTTGGAAGGACCCAAGTGTTTCTCCCACACACACAGTTTTATTTTGCAAGAATGGCAAGTTGACTTCAAAAAGAAATGTCAAGAGATACCCACACCTGCCACTTTTGTCTCACTCTTTCTAGAAAACGAATATCCACTTAAGATTCATTTCTCAACCGGGCGTGGTGGCCGTGCGACTTTAATCCCAGCCCTCAGGAGGCAAAGGCAGGCAGATCTCTGTGAGTTTGAGGCCACATATATGGATGAATGAAAGGAACTTGAGAGTTGAATGGTTTCCAAGTCTCATCTAGAAAGAAACAGCTGGCATCAGCAGGAAGAACCAGAGCCTTGGCAGGAACTGTGCTGGGCAAAGCGACAGGAGAAGGAAGGTTCACAAGCAAACTATGCATGGAGTATTGATTTAGCTTGGTCTGGCCCTGTGAACACCCAAATCTGAGCCTAATCTTCACCTGAATACTCTGTAGTTCTGACCACCTCATATAAACTCAAGCATCCAGGGTCAAGCATTCAGGGTCAGGCATCCAGGGTCAAGCATCCAGGGTTACCTGGAGCACTGTCCTCACAGGAGGTGGAGCCGGGTGAATGCGGCTGGGGACTGTCAGTGGCAACTTTGGCAGCTACTGTGGTATTCCTTGGCTTGCAGCCAGTAGCTCCTGCCAAGAGTCACGGGTCAGCAGTTAAACTATTGCTGCATAGGTAGATGGCGCTGTCATTTAGCCATGGCGCCTTTAGTCCCACCTGAGTTTTGACTCAGGAGGCTCCGAGAACAGCCTAAGAATGGCCAGCTCACTAGCATGCAGCTCTAGAAAACACTGCTCTGACTTTGCTGCATCTCAGACCTGAGATGCTACACTTTGGTATCTGTTGCCTTGTTAAATCTACAGTGTTTAAAGTACATAAGCCAGGAGTTGTGGTGCACACATTTGAACACAGCACTCAGGAGGCAGAGGCAGGAGGATCTCCCTGAGTTCGAGGCCAGCCTGGTCTACAAAACAAGTTCCAGGACAGCCAGGGCTACACCGGGCAACCTTGACTCAAAAAAAAAAAAAAAAAAAGCAAAATACAGCTCTTTTCTTTTATTTTGTAAATTGCCTTATACTTCAATACCAAGTGTGCTGCAGGTAATGACTACGTGGAGGAATATGTCTCTATCCTCAAGTATTTCTACCTAATTTGGCTTAAAAAGCAAGAGCAAAGCCCGTTAGTTAATGAGAGAACACTTATAACAAGAACTCAGAAAACAGGATGCAATTGTCTGTGAGGGAAACGAGTGATGGAGCGTGTGCATGGGGATGGATGGAGGGGAGCAAATGAGACAGAGCGCTTCATAATGGAAGTCTGTTAAAAAATTTAAAAGGATGGAGGGAAACATCAGAGGAATAGTCTACCACCATAAATCCTATCCCTCTGGGATCGTAAGCCAAAACTCACCCTTTCTTCTATAGCTGTTTTTGGTCATGGTATTCATTGTAGCAGCAGAAAAGCAGCCAGTATAAAGGAGGGCATGGTATGTGAAGCTGCATCTCTTCAGTCAGTGTAACACTGAGGAGGCCTGGGAAGAGCACAGTTCCACTTAGCCCAAACTCCAGGCAGTTTTCCAGGATCCAGAAAAAAAGAGGCTCGAACACCTCATCTTCTTTTTCTGTTTTAGCCATTATGACCTCCCCCTCCACTTGTAAACTATATCCGTATTCTTAGTTTACTGGGTTTTTTAACCAATTGCACTTTTGGTAGCTGTTGTGTGACAAAACTTTTCCTGTGGAGATGAAACACATTTATCTTCTCACCTCCAGATAGAGATTCTAAGACAGAGCAATGCTGAACACCACAGAAGTCATACTTGGCCAACCAGTGAGTTTTATTGGGGTTACTTACAGGAATCTGGGGGAGGAGTCACTTTACAGAAGCAGAAATGACTTAAGGACAGCCACATCTCCCAAACCCAAGCCGCATGGCCGACGGCTCACAAAGCTGGAAGCCTGGAGAACATGGCACAGCCTACAAGAAGATCAAGTTGGTACCCGGAAACCTCTTCCAGGAAGCTCCTCTGGTTTCTGCTTCTTTGAGGCAGCTGAGGCAGCTTAGCTTGTCTGAAAAGGACTTGGCTTTTATTGCTAACTCTGCCAGGGAAGAGCCTCGTGAATCTGGTCACTTTCAGGGACTTCTTGAAGTTACTTTGAGTTGTTTATTTTCCTGCTTTAGGAGCTTCCTGCAGGAACGAAAATGTTACATAACAGTAGTGTAGGTTGTCTAAGTATTAGAGGGTTCATACAAGTAACAGGGCTATGCCTGGCATAGAGTAAGGACTCAATAATCGTGGCTCATTTATCTATGTGGGTATTTCAGCAAACACTAGAGCTTGGAAATAGAACTGGGTTGATAATGCTGCGCTGCTGCATCTGCCCACGATGCTGCCACAACATCTTCATTGTTTTAAAATCCAGAAAGGGAGTTTTGAAGCAGTTACTCTCCGATCCATGCCCCGTGGCTGGAGTATGCTCCAGCACCCAGGGGAAGCCGCGGTGCCTCCCTGCGCTGTCCCACAGCTGCACAGGCTCTTGGGAAGGATTGCCTCTTCCATTCTTCCTTCAGTCTCCAGAGAGACCGTCAGAATATGCATACCGTCGGCTTCTCATAGTTTGTTAAACTCAGTTTCGCTTCTGTTTAAAATGCTCTGAGTTATATTTAAAACTGCTTCAAGACCAGTATGACTGTGCAGTTCTTGAGTTACTGGGAGAGATGATTATTTTTAGTAACCTTGGAAGAGATTGAGTTAAGTTTTGTGTGTGTGTGTGTGTGTGTGTGTGTGTGTGTGTGTGTGTGTGTGTGTCCATACAGACATCAATGCATGCATACACGTGTACACACCATCCAACCAGGTACCCCATGTGACCTGCATCACAGTGATGGAGTTTAGAGCGCCACCTACAGCAGAAGTTATGCAAAGCTGTAAGCAGATCATGTAAACTGAAGCAGGCTCTTCTGTCTCTCCCTCTCCCTCTCTTCTCTCTCCCTCTCCCTCTCCCTCTCTTCTCTCTCCCTCACCCTCTCTTCTCTCTGCCCTCCTCTCCTCTCCTCTCCCCTCCCCTCCTCTCCTCTCCTCTCCTCTCCTCTGTTCTCCTCTCCCCTCCCCTCCTCTCCTCTCCTCTCCTCTCCCCTCCCCTCCCCTCCTCTCCTCTCTTCTCCTCTCCTCTCCTCTTTTCTCCTCTCCTCTTTTCTCCTCTCCAAGACCAGGCTGGCCTCCAACTCACAACGATCCTCCTGCCTCTGCCTCCCTGGGAACTGGGATTAAAGGTGTGCCTGCCACACCCAGCTAGAAGCAGGCTCTTCTAAAGACCATTGCATTGTTTGGTGGCAGAGGAGAAAACCCTGCCTAACCCTCAGGCCAAACAGATTTATAGTTTTTTTGCCCTTTTGTATATTGACACCCTTTCTAAATGATATGAAGTGTGGGTTCACAATGCTTATTTACGTACTTATAAATCTGCGTCTGTGTATTTGTTTTAGAACCATTTGTTGAAAAGACTATTGTTTCTCACTGAATTGCACAGGCACACTTGTGGTTTAAAAAAAAATCAGCAGACTTTAAACTACCATAAGTATAAGGATTTGTTTGTGGACTTTTAATTTAGTTTAACTGATTTTTCTTTCCTTATAGGATGCTTTGATTATTGTAGTTCTGTAGAAACATAATCCTAATAAAAATTTCAGGTGTTTGTTTGATTTTTGTTGTTTTGTTTTTTTGTTTTTGTTTTTTGTTTTTGTTTGTTTTTTTACAGAAATCAGTCAGCTGGTCCTGAAATTCACAGATGTGGGACACCCATCCAGTGGGACAAGTAACCAATACAATCTTTTAAAAAGAGAACAAAGTGTGAGAAGAAAACTTCCCAACTCCAAGCCATTCCCTTTTCCAGGTCTATGAAGTTGACAACCAAGGTCAGTCATCCCAAGGGATCAAAATGTGTGATCAAAGTACATTCTGTGTTTGCATGGGAGTTCATGGTGAAACTACCTATGCCCTGACTGTTCCCAGGGAACGTACACTGAGAGATGGACACGTACTATATGTGGAGAAAGAGAGAAAAGAAAAGGAAGGTGCATGCTCAGGCACCCACTGAGACCCTGAACTTCTTGATGCTGTGCCCTGAAGACCACTGGGACAAAGGTCACTTCCACACCTGGGTGCATGAAGCAGTTGGTCACACTGCATCGGTAGCTGGGAACTACTTCCTCCTTTTGCTCCAGTCTGGGACCCTGGCCCATTGAGAGTACCAACTATATTCTTCGGGTGAGCCTTTCCTCTTTGGTTAGACCTTCCTGGAAATATCCTTGTGGGCATACCCAGTCATGTGTGTCTGTGGTTATGCTAAGTCCAGGCAATTGACACTGAAGGTTAATCATCACGGGCTGTGATTCCCTGACTTATGAACTCTGTACAGATCGGCTTCCTCCTTTTCTTATTTTGTGTGGCAGGAACTTCTCATGGTATCCGGCACCTAACAGATGCTGAATATATTGATGGGAGAGATCCGACGAAGGTGCCCTGCTCTACTCCCCACCCCCTCTTTCCCTCTGCCAGGAGTGCACTTTGAAAACAGTTCCAAATTATTCCTCTGTAACTTGGAGCAGAGAGCTGGAGGATCAGTTTTAAGCCCTAGTCTTGACCTCTCTGCTTCTGGTGATGCAGGTTGCAGCTTGGTGAACTAGTAGGGATGCCAGACACGTTTTTCTCATAGAGTGGTACACTGCACAGTGTTCACAAGCTACAATGCTGGCGCAGAGGGTCCCTGACAGCAGAGCTCAGATACTTGAACAAAACCTCTTTCCATGATTCTTAGTAGAAATAACTTGTTCTCACTTGGCATTTCATTGGTGTAAGGGATTTAATCCAAGTTGTGGCAATAAAGGGAAGACTGTTGTTGGTGAAATGTGTTGATGACTAAATTTGGGCTTCTCTCTCCTTTCTGTTCTTCTGCCATCTTTTTGTGCTTTGGTTCCTACCTTTCGAAGCAGACCCTGTCCCCTGTAACTACCTAATGTTACTGTGTGAGGAAACTGGGGCCTGGGAAGCTTCAGGGCTGGGGAACCACCTTGTTAACCTGAGCCCTGTTCAGCCTTTGCCACCATTATCTGCTGGCCATGTGTTCTCATGAGCACATGGGATATCATGTCTGACTACAAGACTGGGGTCCTGAAACTCCTAGGAGCACGTCTAATCTTAAAAAAAAAGGAGGCTACCATTCTCTTCTGTTTCTTTGGTATAGTAGTATTGGATTTGAAGAGTATGTTACACTTATTTCACAACAGTTCAAGCCGACCAGGAAGGTCCATCCATCACTGACTTGTTCTAGCCTGTTCAACGCAGCCCACTACATCTACAGCCCCATGACAGCTCCTTTTAAAACAAGTTTCTCTTTAGGTTTATGTCTGTGTGGTTTGCACACGTCTGTGCAAGTGCATGCAAGCTGAAGAAGAAGGGCATTGGGTCACCTGACACTGGAGTTATAAGCCGCTGGGAGCCCATCTGATGAGAATGCTGGGAATCTAACTCAGGCATTCTAGAAGAGCTGTGAGCTCTCAACCCCTAGGTCATGTCTCCAGTGCCCTGTGATGCCTCTTACAGCTTCAAAGATGGACGTCATGGGGATTCTAGTGTTGACAAAGCCACTGATTAGTTTTTGTTATACTTAGGGGGTGTCCCCTTTGTCTTTCCCTATCGTCACCACCATTAAGTTTTAGTTTCAAAAGGGAATGGCAGATAACACCTGAGTATATGGTAGGGCATTGTAGTCCTGCCTTGGAGCTGCGGCCACATGGTCCTAAGATACGGGGAAATTTTGGTTTGTACTCCAGGTGTGGAGCAATCACTTGTGAAACAAGTTTGCCAGAGATACGTTCCTCCTACTTATCCTCCAGTTAAACTATAACTCTTAAAAGTAGCTTTCAGACTCACAGTTTCCCTGTGGGGCCAGTTCAACCAGGTGACATCTGAAATCACCAGATGGTGGCATTGCTGATAAATGGCCATGGAATCAGGACTCCTAGCTTCTGGCGGCAGCTCTCAAAGTTCTAAGAGCCCCCAAGAGGCAGGAACTGATAGTGAGACAAATCAAAAGGCTCTTGTTTGATCATGGATGAGGAAGGGGCACACACAATCTCGCCCTTAGCTGAGGAGCTATTGAGAGTTGATGGCTGCTAAGGGAGGGAGCGTTGGTTTTCTTTAAGGGTGTGGCCCCTTGTGGATTGACCATGCTACAGTGATGGCCTCACAGCATTGAGTGTTTAGACAGAAATGTCTGTACTCAGTATAATATATATATATATATCTCTCTCTCACACATGACATTAAGTTGGAAAGGGGCATGAAAGGTTATGTACAGGAGGAGTTAGAATATAGTTGAAATACATTTCCTGCACTTATTAAATTCTCAAATAAAAATAATTTTAAAAACCACTAGCATTTATCTTGAAACAAATATGTAAATAAAAATCACAAAATTTGAAATTTATTGTGAATAAGACTACGAACCTGTCATATCTGGTACTCCATGTGAAACAATTATGAGTATTAAAATTAATTTTTTTTAAAGTTCCTGTCTGGAGCAGAACAGAGAACCACGTGGAAGGCTGATGACACTGTGAGCCGCGAGCCCTTTGACCGTGGCCTCTGTTGAGTGGCAGGACTGTGATCATGTGCTTAAAGCCTAGAGCTGGCAGCATGACCAAATCTCGACTATAGCACTGTAACGCACACTCACTCATGTTGATAAATGTGAGCTGGTGTGAATGATTCATAAGTACGTGGCATACACCAAAGAGCTGCAATAGAAAGCTGCCTAGTGAGGGGCAGCAGGTTGGGATGTGGACGTGATTGCTGTGGGTATGAGGAGAGTGTTACATGGGGATAAAGGAATAAAGTAGATAAGATGCAACCGGTAATTATCCTAGCAACCTGGCGTTTGTAGAGTACCTCACTCAACATTGATTTGGATGAGTTTTGTATGGGCATGGTGTTTTCTATGTTATAGGTTCTGTGTATGTGCACAAAGAGGCCAGAATTCAATATCAGGCATCCTCCACAGTTGGTCTCCACCGTATTGTTTGAGTCAGCATCTCTCTCTCTCTGAACCTGGAGCTTACTAGGCTGGCTGGCCAGTGAGTGCCAGGGGTCCACCTATCTCAACTTCCCCACAGTTGTGTACCACTGAGCTTTGCTCTTTCATGGGTCCTGGGCATGGAACTCAGGTCCTCACACTTTTGCAGCAAGCACTTTACTGACTGAGCCATGTTCCCAACCCTTCCACACTGCTGTTTGCTTAGTACTATGCATTGGATCTAGTCTAAGCAGTAAGATAGTGGTCAATGCTTTGATTATTCCTGCATTTGTCCAATCAATAGTTATTGAAAGTGTGTTTTTCCAAGCGTTGCTTTAAACCCTAGATATAATAAAATAAAAAGGAACAAGATCTCTGAACTCATGAAATTTGCTCAGTTAATATGAATTCTTTCTGACTTTGGAATACTTTTATATGGATATATCAAGTGGGCCTAGGAAAGATAATCCAACATTTATATGGCACAGATTGATGGGGCTAGAGACTTACTACAAATGCCTGTAGTACTTTGGAGGTTCCATGTTTCTTTCTTTTTCCTTTGTTTTTATTTTCTTGTCTTTCTTTCTATCTATCTTTTTTCAAGACAGTCTTTCCATGTGGCCCTGTGTTCCAGTATCATTCTATTGCTAAAACACCATGAGAAGTAATAACTCAGAGGCGACAGGAGTCTACTATAGTTTTCCTCACAGCCCATCGGCGAGGAAGCCAGGGCAAGAACTCAAGCAGGAACTTGGAAGAGAAACCCTGGAGAAACACTGTTTGCTGATTTGCTGGGATGTGTCTTAGCCCACGGTAGGGTGCTCTTCACAGCAGGCTGCATTCTTCTACATGAAGACAGCTCCCCAGAAACATGCCGACAGGCCAAACTACTATAGGAAACCTTACAGTTGAGACTCCCTTCTCAAGTGACTCTGACTCGTGTCAAATTGACAGTTGAAGCTAGCTAGGCTAAGGTGACTGACCTAGAAGTTACTATGCAGTCGAAGCTGGTCTTGAACTTGAGACCCTCCTTTCTATCCCTCTTGAGTACTGTGACTACAAGTGTGTGCCACCAATACATTTATTTCTAGTGTGTTTATTTCCTGATGAATGAGAAACCAAGTTACAGTGCTATTTATATAATGCAATTTTACTTTTTAAAAACATTGTGTATAAACGTGTGTGTGTGTGTGTGTGTGTGTGTGTGTGTGTAGCATAACACTTTTAAGATTTTGAATTATAATTCTAACTGTAGCCTTGGTCCTTGAACCACTAAATTAGAATAGTCCAACTTACCTAATATTTAAGAAAAGTATATGTGCATGGTATGTGGCCTGAAGACCTGTAAAGTTAAATTTGAAGAGCCACTACAGGATAATGAGCACATTTCATCATCTTCTTTAGCATTTCGTGAGTTGTCCACAGTTTATATTCTGGTTGTGGGTTTGTAATCAGAAGCACTCTTTTAAAACTATATGTATACAGGTTGGGAGATGGCCCAGCAGATGAGAGTGCTTACTGCTCTTTCAGAGGACCCAATCCCAGTTCCACACACCCTTGCTGGGCAGTCCCCAATCATCTGTAAGGTCAGCTCCAGGGGATCTGATCCCTTTGGCCACCCTCACTTATGTGGCATACATACACATAGATACATACATGTAAATAAAATACAAACACAGGCATATAGTTTAGATTTTTAAATTAGTATTCAACATTTGCAACTAATTTCTTATCTATATTTCTTAAATAGTAGCTAAATTGGACTACTGTAATTTAGTGGTTCATGCGCTATGTCTACAGATAGAATTACAATTCACAATCGTAAAATGGTTATGCTACATAACTCATTCATTTATCTTTATTTTTTCTACATGAAAGATATGAATGCTATGTTTATTTCATGTATTTATTTGGCTCCATACAACAGTAGGGAACTGGGTGTTAGCCATTTATCTGAAAAGTGATCCCAGAAAGCTGGAGGAGGAAGTGAGGGAATAGAAGAAGAAGAAGAAGAAGAAGAAGAAGAAGAAGAAGAAGAAGAAGAAGAAGAAGAAGAAGAAGAAGAAGAAGAAAGGGACATCAGACTAGCACTAGCTGGAAGCTCAGTCTTGCTCAGAACTGAAAACAATAAGCGCATGTTCCCTGAAGTTGTTTCTTAAAGAGGCAAATGAACTGAGATACTCAGTCACCAACTTCAACCCCTTACTTGTTAAGGGAAACTTCTAGATCCTCCACATCATGGTGCACACCTTTAATCCCAGTAACCAAGATGCAGAGGCAGGCAGATCTCTGTGAGTTTGAGGCCAGCCTGGACTATAGAGTGAGCCAGTCCAAGACAGCCAGGACCACACAGAGAAACTCACAACAACAACAAAGAAAGAAAAAGAGAAAGAAAATATTTGAAAATGGGGGAACATTTCTTCTTAAAATTTATTTATTTATTTATTCACTCTACATCCCTATGATTTGGTGGGGGAGTACTTCTAAATATATCAGTTTCCTACGATCTTTTACAGGTCACATGTTAAGGATGAACAGTCAGCTATCACCAGTTAGAGGGAGGGCTAATATTTAGAAGAGAGTCCAGCATACTGAGGACACAGGAAATCTCTAAAATAGACTTAAGGGAACCAATGAAAGAACTGGATATGCTTCTGTAATACATGGAGCTTTCTCTTGCCTGTTTATATGCCCTCCTTTCCAGCACTGTCAGACAGCCCTTCCTCAGAGCTAGGTCTATTGCTTAATTCTCCCATCTCACGCTGTCTGCTTTCAGGCCACAGAGATGTGGAGACAGGGTGCAAAAGATGGTTGTGGAATGGGATGTTGGCTAGTCCAGCCCGGGAGCAGAAGATGCCACGTAGATGCGCTTTCATGTACTTTCCAAGACTCATTAGTCAAAATCACCTACCTGCACTGAATGTTTAGAAATTCATTCTTCCCATGTGCTCAAGAAAAATAAAATGAAGATGCTGGTTGACTTCTAGCAATACCCTGATGCGCTTTTCCCTTCCCTTCCCTGTCTGGACCCAATATCTAGTAAAACAGTGCAGTTTTCATACACTGAGCTTGAGTCTGGTGTGCAGACTGTTTCAGATGCAATTGATTCTTTGCAGTTACTAACTGTGAAGGATACAGAAGGGAAACTTTTTATCCCAGTATCCTTTCTCTAGTGTGGCAAGTGCTTCAGATGGAACAAGAACCGCTGAGAGTCAATGCGGCAGCACCGTGAGCCAAACATGTAACCTGGGATACACTAACATCTGGATCTGAAAAAATGTTTTCTTTTAGTTAATGTTATTCTACATTTGTTCCAAGCTAAGTATCTGGCTGAACAGAGACTGTGCACCCGTCTTTCTGTATCCATGTGGAGTTGGCTCTAGAAAATTCTTTCCTTCGACTTAGATAATCAACACACCGAGATTCTCACATCCTACAGATGTATTTGCATGTGACCTATACATTTTAGCACATTTCCCTGTGTACTTCAAATATCACATATAATACCCAATATAATGTGAATATATTTGCTCAAGTGGTCCTGGTTTAACACTTGGCATGTGGCAAGTCAAATTTTTCTTTGAGGAACTTTAGAGAACTTCTTATTTTGTCATCACTCAAAGAAGAACAGGATAGCTGTGTCTCTGGCTAGCCACGCAGGCATGTGTCACCAGAACTGAGCAATTGCCAGTCCCTAGTCTAGGTAGCCTCAAAGAAGAAATAGCACAGGTCTTGTTGCCAAATCTAAAGCAAGCCCAGCCCTGTAGTCAGTTTCCTCTCACCCACAGAGCCCTGCGCATATCTTAGTTTTGATGTGTCTGGGGTGAGAGCTGCTCTGGGTATTTATTACACACCAGAGGCTGGTTAAATACATACCATTTAAAAGGCTGCACTTTCTAGCTCAGAAAACAGGGTGTGGTGCTGAAGGACAGGGAAGTCTTTTTTTTTTTTTTTCCCAGCAAGATTTTTTAAAATAGTCAAACAACTCAGTTGGGAGCTGGGGAGCTAGAACTCAGTTGGCAGAGTGGACTTGAGGTCAATCCCCAGAACACAAAAAGGCACATTTCTGGGACTTGCTAGGCAGACAGCAGATCCAAATAAGCAAGCGATCAAGTGTCTCTAAAAACAAGGTGAACAGAGAGTAAGGTCTTCCTTAAGACACCTGAGGTCAATCCCTGGCCACAGTTTCAGGGAAAAAAATCAGCTCAAAGAAATATACATAAATCTGGGCTGAAGGGATGGCTCAGAGGTTAAGAGCACTGTCTGTTCTTCCAAAGATTCTGAGTTCAATTCCCAGCCTCCACATGGCAGCTCACAACCATCTACAATGAGAACTGGTACCCTCTTCTGGCGTGCAGGCATACATATGGACAGAATACTGTATAAAATAATAAATAAATAAGAAATATACAGAAATAAAAATGTACAGAAAGAAACTGTGATGATTTCCTATGAGGTACGTGAACCACCAACAGCACTAAATGGCTCAGTAAAAATTTCACCATTCAGTCATGAATTCCATTATGTTAGTTCTTCAGGGATTTATCAAATGCCTGTTGTAGATCAGAATCTTCTGTTTTAGGTGATGCCTGAGGAAATGAGATTCATTCAATCTGGCCACCCCACAGGCATGGTGTGTCAGCTGCTTTCTCTCATGCCCGTGATAAATGCCTGGTAAGAATTCAAATTCAATTTAAAGAAGGAAGGTGTGTTATGACTTACAGTTTAAGTGGCTACTGCCCTTCAGAAAGGGGCAAACATGCTGGCAGATGTGTGGTGTGGCTTGTCACTTTATAGCCACAGTGAGGAAGTAGAGAACAGAGTGGAAGTTGGCGCTGGGGAAAGAAACCTCAAGCCCTAGTGACCCACTTCCTCCACTGAGGCCATGTGTTCACACTCATGAGCCCATGGGACACATTTTACGTCACACTGCAACAAAACTGGGGTGGACTTGATTGTTCCCTGTGCAGCGGCTGGAACAGTGAACCACTGTATTCTTGTTTCCAGACACATTGCTTTCTGAATTAAAAGTAGTAATAGTAAAAAATAAGTTCTTATTTTCTCCCTTCTGTACCCTGAATGACTGAAATATTTTTAAGCAGTGACTGAGTGTGAGATGATGGAAGGTCTGATGTAACCAACACAGCCGTGGCCTGGCCCAAGTGCTCTCACAAGCATATTTCTTACATTCTCTCAACTGAGGCCTCCCAACAGACTATAAAGTAGACACCGTTACCATTACAATTTTACAGATAAGAAAGATGACTTTAACTTGATGTGGTGGTACACATCTTTTTTTTTTTTTTTTTTTTTTTTTTTTTTTTTTTTCAGAAGCAGGGTTTCCCTGTGTAGCCCTTGCTGTCCTGGATTCGTTTTGTATGCTAGGCTGGTCTCAAACTCACAGAGATCAGCCTACTTCTGCCTCCTGAGTGCTGGGATTAAAGGCATGCTCTACCACGCCCAGCTCAGAACCTTTTTGTTGTTGTCGTTGTTTGTTTGTTTGTTTGTTTGTTTGTTTTTTGAGACAGGGTTTCTCTGTGTAGCCTTGACTGTCCTGGACTCACTTTGTAGACCAGGCTGGCCCCAAACTCACAGAAATCTGCCTGCCTCTGCTTCCCACGTGTTGAGATTAAAGGTGTGCGCCATCATGCCCGGCCTCAGTATACATCTTTAAATCTCAGCACTGAGGAGACAGAGGCAGGTGGGTCTCTGAATTTGAGGGCAGCTGGTCCATGTTGTAAATTCCAGATCATCCAGAGCTACATAGTGAGATATCACCTAAAAGGGAAGAAATAAGGCTGCGTGTTTACAGGAGGGACCACAGAATCACCCTGTGACATTAAGATGATAGATAACATGTTATTGTATTAGAAAAGAAGTTTGCACAAAAGACAATGACTTTTTTTTCCCACCAAAAGATTGGCAGCAACTGGAGTGGGGAGCGTGGGGGATGGCTCAGCAGGTAAAGGCACTTGCCTCAAAGCCTAACAGCCTGAGTTTCTTCCCCAAATCCCACATGATGAAAGGAGAGAATTAATTCCTGCAAGTTTCTCACACACACACACACACACACACACACACACACACACACACACACGGGGGGGGGGGGGCAGGGAGGGAGAGAGGGGGGGAGGGGGAGAGAAAGAGGGAGAGAGGAAGAGCTCTATATTTTTTCTTTTGGCGTAAGTAAGAACAGCCTCTGCTTTGGACCTAAGAGCAATGTGTCTTCCAGCATCCATGGATCAGGAGCAGGTTAGCTTGATGGTGTCTAGAAAGGATAAAAACCCAGTCTCTGCCTGGCTCTTGATGAGACCACACAGCCGGAGCCATGAACACTTGCAATAGAGGAATTTGATCCAGATCCTCCCAATGTTAAATACTATCAATATTGCATCACATGGAGCCAACTAGCTCCTCCTGGTAGGCAACGGACTTTTTCAAAGGATAAGGTATTTGCATGGAATTCTGAAGTATAGATGGAATTTTAACAGAAGGCTAAGGGAGAAAGAACATTCCAGAGGAGGGAGCAGTGTCCAACAAAGGCTGAAGGCTAGGAAGCACGGAAGTGTTGCAACACTGCTGATGAGCAGAGCCCAGTAGAATTTCGCTGGCCCTGAGTGACAGACAGGCGAGGCTAAGGGAACAGGCAGAGGCGCCAGGATGCAGGTGCACGGCGAACTGGAGGATCCTGATCAGATTTGTATCTCAGGAAAACTCCAGGACAGTGTGCAGATGGGCTGCAGTAGTAAAGGAGCTGCAATAAAGAGCAATGCGGGTAATCTAAGCAAGAGAGTGAGGGCCTGAACTCTGACGAATCTGTAGTTTCAACACCAACACTTTAATTTAATGTGAAACAGAGTAGCTCTTAGTCCCAAGTTGCTGCAGCCTGGCCGGCTCTTTGCTTACTTCCTAGTCTTATAAACATTTCTATAGGAAGTCTCTTTAAATTAAACGTGATGCATTCTTGCAAAGGTGCACTTGAATGGAAGGAATAATTTCTTTTTTTTAATAGTTTAAGTTAGTACATAAGAGAAGGTGTTTTATTGTGACAGTTTTATGGCTACTTTGTTCTTAATCCCCGCTCTTACTCCCCTCCTCCTGACTGCACCTCTGGGCTGCTTTCTTCCTGCCTCCCTGTAACACCCGCCTCTCTCCTAGCACATCCATACATTACCCTCTGTCGTGGCTCCCCCCTCTTTTAAGACCTCATCTTCCCCCTGTCAAGGTGCATGGAAGGGCTTTATGGTCTGTGCTTGCACGCATGTGTGCACACTCAAACCTAGAAAGTGCTTGGGGTAGGAAATCCGTAGTGTTTGTTTTTCCAAGGTTGCTTCTATTTTGTTCAGCGCCAAGACCTCCAGTACCACCCATCTTCCTGCAAAAGTCGTGCCTAACACGTCTCTACACTGAATAAACTTCTGTTGTACATTTGCACATTTTTTTGTTTTTGTTTTTTTTTTCAAGACAGGGCCTCTCTGTGTACCCTTGGCTGTCCTAAACTTGCTTTGTAGACCAGGCTGGCCTCAAACTCACAGCGATCCGCCTCCCTCTGCCTCCCAAGTGCTGGGATTAAAGGCGTGCGCCACCATGCCAGGCTTTATTTTTGTGTTTCTATCAATCTATATTTGTCACTCGCTATGACCCTGTAGTATAATTTCAGACCAGATATTATGGTGCCCCTGCACTGTTCTTTGCATGGGAATCTCTCCTCCCTCTCTTTTTTTTCTTTTCCTCTTTTAAAATTATATTTAACTGGAATGTGAGCAACTTCAGTCACCATGCAGTCTTGAAGGCAGTGAACTTGAAGACAAAACTGATGCAGACAGGAGGAGGTGGAGGCAGAGGAGGCAGCGGAGAAGGAGTCGAAAGAAACAGAGGAGTTATCATAATTGTCAATTAGGCCACTGTACGTGAAAAAAGGACGAAAGGACACCTATTTTTTATGCTCACCTTAATGTTTAAGGTGTGTGTGGCGGGGGATGAAAGCTAAAACACTGTCTCAAATAACTGGGGACATGCCACCACTGCAAAGTAGCAGACAGGTAGCACTTCCTACACTGAGTTTGTTGTAACAGCCACACCGATGTTCGTTGGAAGAATCTACAGATCAATGGTACCTTCCCCGGGGGATAGTTAATTAAAACTGTAGCCATTTAGAAAAGAGCCCCATTGGCTTGGAGTGCACAAGTCTTTATTGAGGTGTTCTTCACTGCTCTTCTCTTTGCTGCACATCTACTTCCCCCATGACTTCTGTCTATGTTACACATCAGTCTGATCTCATCAGAGGCAACATCAGCCGTCTCCAGTTCTGTACAAGCCAGTGGGCTTCTTTGTCAAGAGAGTTTGGGAGAGTTTACATGTTTAGTTGAAAGACAGTTTATGTGTAAGACAGAAATGGTTTACATCGAGGTCCACAACTCCAGGAAGAGACCTGGTGTTCTCTGTGCCTCAGTACTAAAGGTGAGTGATTTAAGCACAGATTAACAGGTACGAAATAGATCTAAACATTTAGCAGTCACAAATGTCAAGTTGGACAAAGTGAGAGCGAGGGATCTCTGTCTTGGAGGAACTACACCTGTGGTATTCCTTCTAGTTGCAAAGCCTACAGCTCTCCCCTAATTTCTTGTGATGACCTGCTACTGCAAAGTGAGGAATGAGGACAAAATAGAGAATTTGGAAAAACATACCAGTGACTGAACAGCCACTGCTGGAGAAACAAAAGAACAATGGCTTCTTATCAGGAGGGACACAGCACTAATATTTGTGACCCAACCAGACTTTTTTGCGCCCTCAGAATCGGAATCTGCCATTCCTTACTTGAGATGGCCACACTGGTGACTGTTCCTTGTGTATCTGGCTTGTCCATCTGTGTCTCTGAGAAGTGGCTTTCCTGTATTAGAATTCTGGGTTGGCAGTGTTTTTTTGTTTTTTGTTTTTTCCTTTTCTCCTTGAAGTTACCATTGTGTTGTCTTCTGGTTGGGGTCATTTCTGATGATGATGAGTCAGTTATCATTGTTTATTGCTGACCCTGTGACTCCTTCAATTGTTAATTGGCATGCCAGTTGGACATGTCAACCCATGTTCAAGTTTACTGATGCTCTCATCTAAAACTCAAGTGACTGTTAATGGCATCCTGCATATTTTAAACATTGTATTTTAGGGCCCTGGAACCTTTCTTCTGTCTTCTGAAGCTTCTATCTTTCCCCATTATATCAAAACTTTCCTTACATTCTTCAAAATGTTTATTATAGTTGTTCTAAATTTATTGCAGCTGATTTCATTAACTGGACCTAACTATGAGTCTGTTTCTATTGACTGTGCATATGTTTTTTATTATTGTTCTGTTGAGGACAAATACTTAGATCAGAAACTCTTCTCAGAAAAAAAAACTGTCCCCACCATCTCCTTACCCAATAGAAATTTCATCGTAATGGAATGTAGCTCAGAGTGTCCTCAAACTCACAGAGAACTGCTGGTCTCTGCCTCCCTGAGTGCTGGGATTACAGGCATGTGCCACCCCACCCGGCCCCCATCAACCATTTCTT
Source organism: Acomys russatus (assembly GCF_903995435.1). Lineage (NCBI taxonomy): Eukaryota > Metazoa > Chordata > Mammalia > Rodentia > Muridae > Acomys > Acomys russatus. The sequence goes on from NC_067145.1 coordinate 57,669,543, forward strand.
AATCTTTGTTTGCTACTTTGTGCTGTTATTTGCTTGATATTTTGGTGCTTTCAAGAGAAACAAGAACCTTTTGTACTGTTTTGAAGTAGATGACATTTGAACCAATAATTTGAATTTTAAAACTTCAAAATATCACTAGGTGAAAATGTCAGAGAATTTGTCATATAATCTTGGATCGTAGAAACTCTTTTGGTACAAGATTCAACCTCAGATCTTAATAAGCTGAGGGAAGTGTTTTAATCTCTGTTGTTTTTAACAAAATCTCAATCGTTCAAAAACAAAAACAAAAACAAAAACCCCTCAAATTGAATGCCCCTCCCTTCTACTTCCTGTGAACCCCTCTATCCATTATCCTGACTTCCTGTCACTTTCTATGGTTTTCCTCACTGTTCACTCCCTGTCAATTGGTTGCTTGCTCCACTTCTTGACCTGTGGTTGATTTTATTTAACTCAAGCAGAAAGCTCTTGGATTAAAGGTGTGTGCTAAGGCTGAGCCACACCACAACTGGAAATGGGTTTTCCCAGTAAACAACACAATCTTGGGGTTAACAGTGTGATCAAATACCCTGCAACATATATCCCTTCTCCTTTTGTCTCTTTCTGTATAGATTTTTTTTTAATACACATCTTGAACTAATATTGTGAAATATACCCAATGACAAAAGAAAATACTTGTAATATATAAGACTGGGAGATTTTTATATGTAATATAGAGATCAAAAGGTTGGGTTTTTGTTTGTTTGGTTCATTGGTTTTGTTTGTTTTTTTGTGTGTTTTGTTTTGTTTGTTGAGACAGGGTTTCTCTATGTAGCTCTGACTATTCTGTACTCATTTTTTGTAGCCCAGGCTGGCCTTGAACTCATAGAGATCCTCCTGTCTCTGCCTCCCAAGTACTAGGATTACAGGCATGTGCCACCAAGCCGAGTTTGGGAATTTTATAAATATATTATGAAGAAAGAAATAAAAAATTGGACAATTGACATAAAAAACTATCAACATTGAAGCATCCGAATCTCACTGGTAAGAATGCCAAATGAGTGCTCGCTTCGGCAGCACATATACTAAAATTGGAACGATACAGAGAAGATTAGCATGGCCCCTGTGCAAGGATGACATGCAAATTCGTGAAGCGTTCCATATTTATAAAAAAAATAAAAAAAGAATGTCAAATGAAATGAGGATGGTTTTTACTTATCTCCTTGGCAATGTTCAATGCTAACGAGGTTATGCGACATCGTCCCTCACATATGCCATAGGCCAAGTATAAACTGGCACGGTGCTCTTGGATGTGCGTGTTTTGAGTTGCCTTGGAGTGTTGTTTGGTGATGTCAATAAAAACTATACATCCATTATATGTTTTTGATCCAGTCATTTTAGTTTTATAAACTTGTACTATGAGTGCACTGGAAATATATATGTATATATAGATTTATACAAAAACATAATGATTGTTTTCCAGAGCAAAAACTGAAAATCATCCCAATAGCCACAATGCAGGCTAGTTTAAGACTGAGTAATGTACTCTCTCAGGGGAATACTCCATAGGAGGAAATGGAGAACTATAGGTGCAGACGTAGCAAGCCCAAGGCTCGTGAGATGCCTCAGTGGGGAAAGCGGTTGCTGCATAAGCAGTCGCAGCAGTGCTTGATCCTCAGCACCCTAATGAAAGCCAGGCATAATCTGACAGGTCCGCAACCCCAGCACTAAGGGGATGGAGACAGGTGAATGCTAGAGGCTCATTGGCCAGCCAGTCTAGGCAAAATGGCAAGCTCCAGGTTTAGTAACGGACCTTGTCGTAAATAAATAAAAATAAACATGTGTCAGGGGGAGTGGGGCAAGATGGCTCAGTCTCATCAGGCAAAAGTTGTTGCTGCACAGGCCTGATGACCCAAGTTCAACCCCAGGAATTCACAAAAGAAGGATAGAACCAACTCCTGAGGGCTGGCCTTTGATGTCCACATCCATGCCATGGCACATGCACAGTCACACTCCAGAATACCCATATACACACATGCACATACAATAGCATATATTAAAAATAAGACAGGAATGGAGGAAAGTCCCCAGTGTTGACCTCTAGCCTCCGTAAGTACCAGCATAGGCAAGGTACCTCTTATGTCCATTCATACATGCAGACCCATGTAAAAGAAGCATTGCCAAGCAATACTGCCAGTTATGAAAGTCAAAGAACAGTTTTTATGTGTCCACTTGTACAAAAATATAAGGGTGAGTTTATAGGGCTGGTGTTGGTCAGAAGGCATGCAAGAAACTGCTGGTGGACTGCACTAGAGTGTGGCTTGGGAAAGACATTGGTTTTATTTTCTTTGTTCCCATTTTAAATTATGTTATTATTATTATTATTTTAAATCAAAGACCTTGTTATTTTTCTAAGCACTGAAATTAGAAGCTGTGTAGAAAGGGTGTGAGTGAGTGTTACGGTGCATGTGTGGCATGCTCCTTGTCCAACAGCCTGTTAGAGCATTTGACACAGGAAAAGCCATGTGTGAGTCCCTGATCATATAAAGGGATGAATGTATTGGCAGTTGGTGTGATAGACACTACTTAGAAGAGTTTTCTGATAACCTCCAAATGCTAGCTGACTTACCGAGCCCCTAGCGTGGACCAGACAATAACTGTTTTTGCTGGTTTGAGGGTAGACTTCTGCTTTGAGGTGAGCTGAACAGATGTCCCAGAAAAATGGCTGTCCTGTTTTGTACGGACTGTGACGTTTTGGAAATCAAGGAACCTTGTTCCAGAAATTGACAGTGTTGTCTTGGGCTGACCACTACTTAGCATGGAGACTTCTTCCTTTTTTTTTTTTTTTCTTTTCTTTTCATTCTACACTTCCTTTGTAAAATATTGACTGATGACTATTTATATTTTTAAATTTATGCACGTAGAAAGAAGAAAGAAAGCTGCAAAAGAAAACAGAATGAGCCCAACTTTCCACATTAAAAAAATTATTAACATCTGTTTCTGAATAATAATTCCAGCAGTAGATGTCTTGCCAAGAGAGGCCCTGCCCAGTAGTGGCCATGGCTTTGGCTTCTCGAAGCTTGGATTTTGAGCTGTTTTCATTAAAATGTCTAACAACCATCTCAAGTAAGTGTGGGGAGGCCTTGCCCTTGTCAGAAAAGCCACTGCACTTTGGTGTCTCTGGTTTCCTGTGCTTACCTTTGGACATAGTCGCCTTGTTTTGACATGCGTTGCTTCCTTGCAGTACAGGGCCCTGGGCTGGAAACACCGGTCAGGAGAGCAAGCAACTCATCCAGGCGCAGAGTGTAGCTTCATATGAGGAGACAGAGAGAGACTATTATCACCAGGTGAGACAGCGCTCCTGGCACGGAGGCAACAGGACTTCAATTAGGCCAAGGCAAAGGGAAGAAGAAGAAAAGAAGGCACTCCGAGTTGTCTCCTTGGAAGCACATACGCAAGCCAGTCGTGATCTTTTTTGTTTATTTGTTTTTGTTTTTGTTTTTTGAAACAGGGTAGTCTTGTGCAGTCTTGGCTGTCCTGGACTTGTTTTGTAGACCAGTCTGACCTGAAACTCACATCGATCCACCTGCCTCTGCCTCCCGAGTGCTGGGATTAAAGGCGTGTGGCACCACGCCTGGCTTGGCAGGCGGATCTTTGTGAGTTCAAGGCCAACCTGGCCTACCAAGGGAGTCTAGAACAGCCAAGGCTACACAGAGAAACCCTGTTTCAAAAAAACTCAAAACAACAAAAAACCTAAAAACAAACAAACAAAAAATACATATGCAAAGCAAAGCCACTTCAGAGCCCACTGGTCTGTCCCCTGCGCTGTCCTGCAGATACACAGGGAGGGACAGAACCAGTTTTCTAAGGTGGCTGCCTTGGCTGTGGAGGATGAACTGCCTGTCACAACAGCAGAGGGAAACACGTTTAGGACAGAGACAATGAGGCTTTGTGGCGTGGGGGGCTCTGGCCCGGTTTGCTTGACTGGGTCGTGTGTCTGTCTTATAACACGCATGAAGAGGAAGCCACTCTTTGAAACCTAAGCCCTGTTTTTACAAAGTCTTCTTTCCTCTGGGCTGGATCAATGGCTTTTAATTATGGATGAAATATGGTTTCATAATCAATAATTATGTTCATTAAATTAAAAGGGAGTAACATTTGACAAAGTTGACCTTACCCTGTTTCTTTATCACTCCTCTTTTGTTGAACCATTTATAATAAAATCTCATGCCGGTTCAATAGTGCGTGGTTCTAGTCCACAAGTAAAGAACTAAGGATATAATACAAATCCTCAGCTATGGTGTAATATATAATGTTGGTGCCCGCCACTTTAGTATCTGGATCATGGGCTCCTCCATTCTCTCCTTCTTACGTCAAGGGGTGACGTGGAGAGACAAGGGAACCCAGAAGCTGTCATGATGTAAGTGTCTCCAGAGCCCAGTCAAATGTCGGAAGTGTTTCTATTGGAAAGTTTAACAAGTAGATAGATACAACAAAATCAGAGTTTAGATGTGATAAGATGGCTCAGTGGGTAAAGAGCCTGCTGCCAAGCCTGAGGACCTGAGTTCAATTCCTGGGACCCACACGGTTGGAAGGAGGGTACAGACTCCTGCAAATTGTTCTTTGAATGCTACATTGTGTCTTGGCATGTACATACCTTCTCCCTTACATGAATTTGTGCATGCATGTACACACACACATACGTGAACACACACACAAAGTAAGCATAGAATTCAAAACAATTAACTTTCTATTCCAGGTAAAATAATGGTTTGATTATTGGTAAATTACTCTTCTGCTCCTGCCGTGCCCACTGCTCTCTTTGCAGTGTGATAAACAAAGCTTTTCTTTCTATTAAAAATTGTTTTGTTCCTTGGTTGTTTTTTTTACAAGACTTCTCTGTGTAACCTGTGTAACTCTCTAGAGTGAATTGGCCTTAGATTTATAAAGCTCTCCCTGCCTCTGCCTCCAAAGTGCTGGGATTAAAGGCATGCGTCACAACCACCTAGCAACAAAACAAAACAAACAAACAAACCAACCATTGTTTTAAAACATTACTTATTATTTAGTATGGAATGTCATGAATCTGAAGATGCTGATTCCTCTCTCTGCTTTGTGACACTGAGGAAGCCCTGGGAAGTTTGAGTCCACTCACGCTGGCCTTGCAAGTGGTTTGTCCAGCCCCTGGGTCCATCTTAGCCTTGCACTCATGTCGCTCAGAAGTCATCTGGCTTGTTTGTTGAAGGGAGTGTTTGTCTTCTGACTTTTCCCTTTGGGCTATGGAGGAAAATAAATATCGGACAAGGAACCAGTGAAACACGCATTGTGCTTGTGTTGGAGACTCTGGTTTCGTCAGCATGGTCTTGCCTCTCGACGTCGTCACTTAAGCTTCAGTGTTGAGGCATAAGGGCTGGGGAGATGGCTTGGCCGTCAAAGTGCTAAAACCCGAGTTCGAATCCCGCTAACCACTGATGGAGATCAGTGGGTCTTAGGGCCCATGGGTCAGCCAGCCTAACAGTCTTCGAGCCCCCAGGTTGCAATGACAAGACTCAGCCTCATAAGTGAAAAAGTAAATGGCTCTTGAGGAACAACCCCCGAAGCTGACCACTGTCATCTGTGTGCACTCACACATATAAATACACACATGAGAGTGAGACACGGACAGGCCCTTCATATTCCCTCCTATTCTGGATCATGACACCTGGCTCATCTCCAAATGGACACTGGTCGCATCTACTTCTTGAACTTGAGTCTCTCTGTATGTGCTAAACTGTTAACTCTCTTCTCTCTCTCACTCACCTTTCCTCTTCTTTCTCACACATCCCAGGGCTGCAAACCTGCTGAGAATGTCAAGGAAAGTGTCCTTGCAAGAACATTGGACGGGAAGACAGCACCCTGGCTTCCAAACTTACGCTAGTGACTCTTTTTGAGAGGCTAAATAAAACGGAGCTTGAATCACTACCAGGCCTATAGGTTGGGGTACAAAACACAACCAACTGCTGCAAAATCCGATCTCTGTTCCCTGAACACAAGGTTCTGAACTGGAAGGCAGGACTGTTTCCGGTGAGGTGGCTCTGACCACACCTACTACACCCTAGAGTAGAAAGAGGGGTGACTTGACTGGCATTTGACCCTTAACCAGCCAGGGGCCAGATCCACTATTCAAGCTTATATGCCGCTTCTTACGTTTTGGCTGTAATCCTTTCCCATGGAGCTGCTGATGACTATTGTTAGACACAGGGGACTGCTGGACTCTACCCAGTTGAGGTTGTATTTCCTTCCTAGTTTATGACATATTGATATTTTACACATTACAGAGATTCAGTCTAAAGAGAGCTTTGGTGTTTTGTTTTGGTTTGGTTTTTTGAGACAGGGTTTCTCTGTGTAGTCTTGGCTGTCCTGGACTAACTTTGTAGACCAGGCTGGCCTCAAACTCACAGCAATCTGCCTGTCTCCGCCTCCTGAGTGCTGGGATTAAAGGAGTGTGCCACCAATGCCTGGCTGTGTGTGTGTGTGTGTGTTTTTTTTTTAAATAGACTCTGGGTCAAAAAAAATTAACTGTAGATACATGAGACAGTGAAGATTTTTGTTGGTTTGAATTTTGTTTTGAAGTGGAAATCCATTTGCATGTGTGCGTGGTGTGTGTGTGTTCTAGTGTTCTCATACCTGTGTGCATGTGTATGTGTGCATGTGCAGGCCAAAGGTTGGCATCAGGTGTCTTCCCTGATCTCTCTCTATCTTACTTTTTGAGATAGGATCTCCCACTGAATCTGGAGCTCACTGGAGGCTGGCTATCCAAAGGAGCCCCAGGGAGCTGCCTCTCTTTGCTTCCTCAGCACTGGCCTCACAGATGGATGCCCTCCCACATGCGTTTTCATGAGCACGCTGGGAACCTGCACTCGGGTATTCATGCTTAAGTGACAACTACTTTACCAATGGAGCCATGTTCCCTGACCCAGCACTCACTTAATTCAAACTACGCTCTATCTTCTTATTCCCCAAATGATGCAGACCTTGGACTGGCCTTTCTGCATCTCGTCTTTGCCTAGGTCTTCCGAGGAGAGTGGGTGAGCCAGATGTGGGTGAGCCAGATGTGGGCAAGCCAGATGTGGGCAAGCCAGATGCGGGCGAGCCAGATGTGGGTGAGCCAGATGTGACACAAGTGATTTCAAAGAAGAAACAACGCAGAAACTGCAAGGGGATTTTTTTGTCCTCCCCTGACAGTCCTTTCACTTTCTGGGGATGCTCCGAGGGCAGAGCCAGTGAATTGCACTGGCGAATCCTGATGGGTTACTTCTACACCTCGGCAAGGGAGGGAGTGAACCTGTAGTCTCCTCTCACTGTCTCTTCTAGTTTCATGTTTGCCTCATTTTCCAAAGTCTCCTATCACTTCCCCCTTCCGGTTTCTTCTGTAATTGGTGTGAGGCATCTTCCAAAAAGCAAGGCAGGAAATGTGTTTAGAGGGTAACATAAGGGTTTGAGAGTTGTTAGGGGGTTGGGACACAGCCAGGGTTGTGTGAAAGGGCAACTGTCTCTATTCTTAGTTCATTGAAAAAAGTTTTGCTAATATTTTTGCCAAAGGGGCTTCATTGCTTATTTCTTCAGAAAAAAAATTGTGTGTGTGTCTGTCTGTACATGAGATCTCTTCTATATATCTAGACATGTGATCTGCACCCCTCCCCCCCACCATGTGTGTGTGTGTGTGTGTGTGTTTGTGTGTGTGTGTGTGTGTTGACATCAGAGGACAGCCTTCTGTCTTAGTCCTCATCTTCTATATTTAACAGAAGGTCTCCTTGTTTTTCTGCCATACATTAGGGTATCTGGCCCCCACTTTTGGGAATGTTACTGTTGCCATCTCCCATCTCCCTGTAGGAGCACCTGTTTGTAGAGACTTTGGTTACTGTACCTGGCTTTTACTTGGGCTCTGGGGATTTGAACTTAGATCCTCACACTTCATCTACAGAGCTACCTCCTAGCTCTGTTGCTTGTCTATATTGTTCTTGCCGTTTTTGCCTCTTCTAGTTAGGTCACTGCCACACATTACTATCACTCTGAAGGGCAATAGCTAAGATTCCAGAATTCTCTAGAGTCAGCTGATAGTCCAGCCTGCACTATGTAGTAACAAGCAAATCAGGGCTTTTCGGAGTCTTGGAATTTTGGTCACTAACATGAAAACGAGAGGCAAACAGAGTTAGAGTCACCATGCTGCTAAGAGTATCTAGTATGTATTAGATCACATTCCCGCAATGTGCGTTGCTCCGGTGCCCAGGCTCTACATGTGGGCTGCAACTGCAAGATAGGAATGACTACCTGCAAGATTCCTGGAGCCGAAGAAACATGGCTTGTTCTGAGCATCTTCCCTTTCAGCTCTGCTGTATCCCCAGCAGAAAGAGAGGCCACCATGGGGGCACAAATTAACAAAGACAGTCTTAATTCCTTGGCTATTGTTACAGATCTTGACAATATTTCAAGCCACAAAATAAAAAGACAGAGAAGTGGGCAGAGGCGGGGGAGGGGGGGCAGAGGCAGGGGCGGGGCAGGAGGGGGCAGGGGCAGGGGCCGGGCGAGGCAGGGTTAGGGGCGGGGCGAGGCAGGGTTAGGGGCGGGGCAGGGGCGGGACAGAGGCAGAGGGAGAACGCCATGCACACCTGCCAAGGTATATAAAAACGGTACAGTGGTCATAGAAATGTTTCAAATAAGAAACTTTCCCATAACACAAATAATTTGCCATGGCTTTTTATTTTTATTTTTTAAAGAGAAAATATGTTCTTTACTTGAACTGGTTGCCATGTTAAATGCCTGCCTTCTCTGCTCATCTTTATTACCAGGCTAAATACAGTCTTTTCGACAAAGGCTCTCTACGGCATATGATAAAGTAGGCTCATTACTCGTTTTCCTTATTATCCTTCAATTGCTCTAGCACGCGGTGCTGCTGAAAGTGGACATTAGGCCCCAGTAGCCAGAACAGCCCAAGGGTGAGAGTGATAATGACACCTAACACTCTAAAGCACACAGACCTGGAAGCACTCCCCGCTAGAAGCACTGCCCCCACCCTGAAAACACTCCCCCACAAGACACTCCTTGTTCCCCCATCCTGCAGTCTATGCTGAGTCTCTGAGTATAAACCCCATGTTTCTCCTGTAAAACAGGGAGTTCCCCTCTTCTCTTCCGTATGGCATCTCCTTCCTACTCTGCAATTGTAATAGGCTCTATTCAGCTAGCTTAAACAATTTCCCTACACACACACACACACACACACACACACACACACACACACACACACACACCAGGGGGTGGTGAGAGAGAGAGAACAAGGGAGGGAGAGCTTATGAAACTAAATATAATGTTGCTAGAGACAACTGGACAGTCGCTAAAAGATTCATTCGCAGACTGCAGATGCTATGTACAGGTGCTATAGGTTTTGGATGACGTCAATAAATGTTATAATCCAATCCAAAGAGGCCAAGAGAGGTGACAACCCAAAACATGGGTTTATCTATTGCATGGATTATGTCCTTATGACAGTTACTTCTACTTCCTCCTGGTACATTTGAGCACCCTCATTATAACAATCTATCTTGAGCCCTTGATGTAGCACATGCAAGTTGGAGTCTTTGGGTTCCAGAAAAGTTGTCTCAGGGAAATAAATGGCCCTGCCCTTGGTAATTTAAGTTAATCTTCATTTGTGAGTAAAAAAATAATAATAATTTTTATTTATACAAAGCACAGGGCATTCTCTCTGAAACAGAAAGCTATTTATAAATCTCATGGTCTCTATGGGTTAGTAATGCCAACAGTACAATTCCCCATCTATCACTCCCCATCCCTGAGTAACTCATGGCAGTTTCTGTGGTTCTACTTCCCTCTTGGCCAAGAGACTATATTTCTAGCTAGTTTCCCAAACTGTTGAATCACTATAAAATACTCACCAAAGACCAGAAAGATCAGATTTTATGGCTGTGCTCACTGTCATATGGCATGCACTTTTCCTTTTTTATTCTTTTCTGATGTTGAGATTGGATCCCACCAGGGCACCTTGCTCATGCCAGGGACCACACCCCAGGCCTGTGATGGGTGCTTTGATTCACTGTCTACACCAGTGCTCACAGCATGATGAAGTTCTTTTTTGTTTGTTTGTTTGTTTGTTTTTCAAGACAGGGTTTCTCTGTATAGCCTTGGTTGTCCTGGACTTGCTTTGTAGACCAGGCTGGCCTTGAACTCACAGCAATCCACCTGCCTCTGCCTCCCAAGTGCTGGCATTAAAGGCTTGCAACACCATGCCCAGCTGATGAAGTCAGTCTTGGTGTTATTGTCCTAAGCATAATTTGGGAAACCAGTGAAAAGGAAAACTTAACAACTTCCGCATCGGTCTGTAAAACCCCACGCCAGGTCTTCCCAGTATAACATGCTTCACTTAGGAGTCCAAGTTCTCAGAGAGGCATGAGACGGGCTTCCAAGGCATTGGACCTCTATTTGTCACTTGTCCCGTTGCTGTGAACAATTACCTGACAAAAGCGATTACCTGTAAGGAAGCACATGGGCTTACTTCAATCTATGGTTTTACTACACGGTCCGTCGCAGTGAAGAAATCAAGGCAGCAATAGCATAAAGCTGCTGCTGGTCACACAGCATCTGCAGCTGGGAAGCAGAGAGAGACGAAGGCTGGTGTTCTGCACAATTTCTCCTTTCGTTGTTCAGAATGGTGCCGCCCACATGTAGCGTCAGTTTTCCTATTTCAGTTAACTCAGGCTGGAAATCACCTCAGGAATATGCTTGTCTCCTAGGTGGTTCTAGATGCGGCCAAGTCGCAGCAAATATTAGCCATCAGTGCACTCAGGCTGCTCATACCGCGTGTGTCTGTTAGGCCACCAACGGCGTCGCGTTGCTGTAGCCTTGGCCATGAAGTTCAGAGTTCTCCCATTGAATCTTTTCGTCACCTGGGGTCATGGAAGAAGCCCATCCACATGAGAACTATTTCTTTGTGGTTATGTGGTTTGTGTTTGGTTTTAAAAGAAACACTGTCTTTTCCTGGTTGATTTGTTAATACTATAGGTAGACCAAAGGGTAGATTAACAGCAAAAGGCCATTCCTATGGCATTGATATAAATGATAGCTTGTAAACTTAAAAAAAAAATGGAACAAGAAATATCACGGTGGTTGATTTTAGTCTTCCAACCGAATTTGGCTTTTTCCTGACAAAATTTGGGCTTCAGAAATGTGGTGAATATTTAAAATGATTGAAACACCACCTCCTCATAAAGTTGTCTTCCTGGGTCAAAAAGTTAACCTTGGGTTTTCATCCTCAGATAAATTACCATGGAAGAGATTGCTTTTAAAAATGAACACAGAAGCCTGGCGTGGTGGCGCACGCCTTTAATCGCAGCACTTAGGAGGCAGAGGCAGGCTGATCACTGCGAGTTGCAGGCCAGCCTGGTCTACAAAGCTACTCCAGGACAGCCAAGACTAACACAGAGAGCCCCTGTCTTGAAAAACAAACAAAGAAACAAAAACCAAAAACCAAAACCAAAACAAAAAAAACCCCACAAAGCCAGGTGTGGTGGCCCATGCCTTTAACCTCAGCACTCAGGATACAGAGGTAGGCAGATCTCTTGAGTTTGAAGCCAGCCTGGTCTACAGAATGAGTCTAGAACAGCCAAGGCTACACAGAAAAACCCTGTCTCAAAGAAAAGAAATGAGCACAGATGAGCATCAAGTGACTCTGCATAGGACACCTGAAGCCTTAGGATTTTAGCATCCTATAGAACTATCACTAACTTAATGACCTATCTCATTTGAAAGCAATTCATTTGGGTTTAGTGGATTTTTAGCAGGCCTGAGAGAAACTACTATGGAAAGCAGAAAATGGAAGAAGGAGAAGAAGGAGAAGGAGGAGGAGAAGGAGGAGGAGGAGGAGGAGGAGGAGGAGGAGGAGGAGGAGGAGAAGAAGAAGAAGAAGAAGAAGAAGAAGAAGAAGAAGAAGAAGAAGAAGAAGAAGAAGAAGAAGAAGAGGAGGAGGAAGAAAGAATTGTTGGAAGGGTTGGCCATATGCTCTAGGTGAGACTCTGCCCATTATTTGCTCACGTCCTTCTAGGTTACCATGGACCCCAGGGATAGTATGTACATCCTACTCTGCTCTTGTTTCTCTAGCTCCACCCACCTTTTGGAAAATGCCACTCACATGGATTTGATAAACACAATGCCTTTGTCGGCTCAGCCACATGATATGCACTTCTGTTGTTTCAAGTTCCATCCTTGATTTTCACTTGTTTCCCTTACTGTACCCCATGTCCCAGCCAATCCTCTCCTAACTGAAACCTGCAGGTTCCACACTGGCCTGCTTGTTCTTATCTTAAACAGGACTGGGCAGCAACTCCACAGCCTAGTGAAGACAGGCTGGCCCAGAGGAGTTAAGAGTTGCTCAAGACCCCATAGGTAGTTGGGAGTGGGGACAGAGTTTTCTAAAACCTGCTTTATGTATTTGGTTTCATTTTCACTCAAGTATGTATTGACCAGTCTCCTCCCAACGCACTATGTTCCTTCTCTCTCTTCTGTTAGCTCTCTTTTCCATCTACATACTTACATACACTTCCACTATTTTTAGATATCTATAGAAAATCTAGGGATCACAAAAGAGAGAAGATATGATATTTCCCTCTCTGAGACTGCCTTAGTTTGCCTGATACGATTATTCCCACTTGAATCCATTTTCCTGCAAATGACATAACCTCATTCTTCCCTGTGTGGAGATAGAATATGATTCTTGAACTCTTGTGTTCTATTAGTTAGCAACTTGATTCACACCTGTGGACATAAGTCATTCTGAATCACAGATTCATAGTCTTAAAAACTAGACTTCACGCAACACCGAAACACACACTCGTTAAATCTCTGCTCAAGGTGACCATCTTGTCACCTCTTTCTGTGCATTGGGTTTTGATGACGGTGCCAACAACTGGTACTGCTATGACTGGAAATTAGGGGAGAAAAACGCTTCTGTGAACAAATTTATCATAAACCCAAAACATACTGATAATGAAGAACTGAAAAAGAGAATCTGACTTCCAAAGACCCTAACTCTGGAGAGAAACAATTCCTATAAATCCTCTACCCACTATTGCTATGTCCCTAACTGTCACATCTGTATCCCTGCTTCCAAGTTAATAATAGTCACCCTTTCAATTGAGGTAATTTTCTTGACACTTCTATTCAACTAGTGCATCTTCCTGAGAAAGTGGGAGGGATCAGGATGGTACTAGCTTAGGCAATGAATGTTAGATGACAGTCTGAGGAGAGTGTTGAGAAACAGGAATGGTGTGTGTGTGTGTGTGTGTGTGTGTGTGTGTGTGTGTGTGTGTGTCTGTGTGTCTGTGTGCTCTTAGGCTGGCTAATGTCTTGTCACTGCTGGGTATTTTGACATTTCCTGTTGTTTCTTTGATGTTAGCATTTCCATGTAGATACCCAAAGGAGGGCACCATGTTGCCATGTGTGTTGCAGCCTCCACTCATGGGCTTTGAGACATCATGACCATTGGCATAAAGAAGATGAGTATTCAGCTCAGTGATGAAAGGCTCTGTCCTGTTCGTTGCTTCTTTTGTTTAGGTCTTTTGATGCGCTTGGCAGTTTGTGGTTTCATCACAGTCATTAAGAGGTCAAAATGCAAATCTTCGTGAAGACCCTGGCTGGCAAGACCATCACCCTGGAGGTGGAGCCCAGTGACACCATTGAGAACACGAAGGCCAAGATCCAATATAAAGAGGGCATCACCTCTGAACAGCAGAGGCTCATCTTTGCTGGCAAACAGCTGGAATATTGCCACACCCTTTCTGATTACAACATCCAGGAAGAGTCAACACTACACCTGGTCCTTCATCTGAGGGGTGGCTATTAAATCTTCAGTCTGCATTCCCAGTGGGTAGTGATGGCATCACTCTGCACTCTAGCCATTTGCCTCAATTTAAGTTTAGAAATTACAAATTTCAATAAAAGCTGAACCCCTGTTAAAAATGTTAATAAAAATTTTGTTGCATGGTTAAAAAATGAGCATTCCTATTGATGTAGCAAAGTCTTTGATGAGCTGTGTGACGTTGGGTAAATGACTAAACTCCACTCAGTGTGCTTCTAGAACTGTATAAATGCAGGTAATGTCTGTCTCACCTGCTTTAGAAGAGAAAGTAATCAAAGAATAAGTCTTGAAACCTCTAGCCTTCACAAATGGACATGGAGGGGAGAAGTAGGTGTCTAACATGTTTTGCCTTCCTTCTTTTTTCAAAATCCAATGGAGGAGAGATAAACATTTACTAGTCCCTGAATGTAAACGCATGCCAAGAAATCCCATGGGCCATCGCACAGCATCGCACAGACACAAGTATAGTCATCCATGCTGTAGCTAGCCCACGAGCTCGCTCAGCAAGGGAACCTTGGGGATGGATCAGCCCGCCCCGCCCCCCAACCCCCTTGCCAGGGTTGCCAGGATGTGGCAGCAAAACAGGATGGGTACGAAGTAAAAAGAAAACTAAAAACAGCCAGATTCCAAAGCTGCTGGTTTTAGAATTCTCAATTTTCTGAACCAAAATATTCTCAGAATTGCTTGCTCATTTGTGATCTAGAAGAGTTATTTATAACAAAAATAGGACCTGTTTCTACTACAGCAAGACTAAGCTTGCAGCATTCCATTTGGCCCTGGTGTTGTCCTGCCGGCTGCTGGATGCTTTCAATGGAGAAAGCATCTGTCCTCTCCTCAAGCACACATCTCTGCCTCCTTGCCGGCCACCCTGTGCTCCCCTCACCCAGCGCCCTGTTCTCTCTTTGTTTATGCTAATGTAATAACCTGTCCCCAGGGAGTGTAGCTAAACGTAACCTTAAATAGTCAACAACATAATCAATTATTTTCACTGGCGGGGAACGGCTTGTTTACTTAATCTCTCTTTTAAAAACAGTCATCTCTCGAAAGGCATTTAATACCTTACTTATTTTGACAGCATCAGGAAACTCCATTGTTAATCAGAAGCACGTTAAATCAAACAGACGCACATAAAAGCAACAGCCGAGATCTGTCAGCTGGGCGGGCGGACTTGCACAGCAGAAAGCTGTAAAAACAGTTTATAAGAAGGACAAGCCATTTAGGGCCTGGGAAACTCATGCTGAATGATAGAGCTTAGCTCAGATGAGTCCAATGGCAGAAGCACACATCAAATACCCAAATTCATTTTAATACTCTTTTTGTAGGAAGAAATTTCAGAGTGATTGAATTTATAGAAACAATAAAATGTTGGGTTCTGAATCATGAAGTGTATCTGGTTGATTTATTTTGACAGGTGCCATTTCATTTTAATGATTCAAATAACACTTTGTGGGGACCCTGGAAGAGCCTGTGATTTACGTGTGTGGTAGTAAAATCTTGGCCGTATGAATTTTACTGTGTCTTAGTGCTTAAGTTGCCATTAAGGGGTTGCTCCTTAGGTGTGCATACCAGTAAAATGACACAGCGCTGGTCTCCTCTATGCAATGATTAGAGGTTTTAAAAGTGACATTTATTTATTTATTTGGTATGTGTGTACACGTGTGTGTATGACTGTGCGCATGTCATGATACCTGTGTGGAAGTCAGAGGAGAGCTTGTACTTAGCTCTTTCCTTCTACTATGTCTCACCATAGCAGCACCTCGCCCTTTTTCCCTGAGCCATCATGTCACTGCTCTTGATTTGAGTTGGTTTTGTTTTGTTTTTGTCTTAACCACATTACTTACCTCAGTTGTCTCAGTTTCTTTCTGAATAGAGAATGCTGAGAATTGTACATGTTGCGTGATTATCCGAGATCTGCTGTCAACTTTTGACACAGCTGTCACAGTCCACAGAACTGTCTTACATTAGTTGTTTCCCTAAAATGAGAAATAAAGAGAATTAATATCTGGAAGGGATTTTAAGTCCTCTGAAAACTGTTCCTGAGAGGAGATAATATTCCTTGTGAGATGAAAGACCAGACTGTAGATTTCAAGTGCCATAGAAGGTATTGAAAACAACAACAACAACAACAACAACAACAACAACAACAAAAAACCAGAAACAAAAAGACAATAGCAAGCTGGGTGTGGTGGTACACGTTATACTCCCAGTACTTGGCAAGTCAGAGGCAGATGGATTGCTGTGAGTTCGAGGCCAGCCTGGTTTACAAAGCAAGTCCAGGACCTTCCAAGGCTACATGGAGAAACCCAAAAACAAACCAACAAAAAACAATAGCAAAGGCATATAATTATCTCCAGGAAGACACATATTACTAGATAGACTATAATGCAGTGGTTTTAAAAAGCAGTAAAGGGATGCTGGGTGAAGCTGTGAGAAGGTAGGGGATGCCTAATTGGCCTTTATTGTTCGCTTGAGAGGAAAGGCTCAAATTGAGAAATTGCCTAGATCACATTGGCTCATGGGAATGTCTGTGGCAAATTGTCTAGACTATTCTATGAATCGATGTAGAAGGGCCTAGTCTTCTGTGAGCGGCACCATGCCTAGGCAGGAGGTCCTGGGTTGTGTGAGAGAAGCAGCTGAGCCTGAGAGCAAACCAGCAAGCAGCATTCTTCAGAGCTTCTGCTTCAAGCTCCTGCTGGAGTTCTTGCCCCGACTTCACTCAGTGGTGGACTGTGACTTGGAAGTGTGAGCCAAGTAAACCATCGCCTCCCCTGAGCTGTTTTCGTTCATGGCACTTTGCACAACAACGGAAATCAAACTAGGGCAGGGCCTGTGCAGTCAGCAAGATCCCCAGATTGGAAAACTCCAAATCAACTGTGATATTGAAAAGCAAATGGGAGCAGCCCTGGTAAGCCGGTACCTGAACCACAAGAATCCTGGCAATCACTGAACCTTTAGGGGAAACATCCTTGCTTCTGATGCCTCTTCTACATATCATTACTGATGCTTAATTCTCAGTTCTAGCCTCCCTTAGAGGTCTGGAAAGCCAGGCGGTTGAGTAATGCCTGTGATTTCCGTTCCCCATCAACACCCCATGTTTGGTTTGTTAACTCTGCCTGCTTCATCTACAGAAAAAAAACTCCCACTTACATGGAACTTCTGTCCCTTCGCATCAGTTGTGTTTGGTTAAAGCCTTGCTCGCAACATGACTGGGCGTTTTCAGAAACCCACATCTTTACAACCCACTTAGTGAAGAAAGCTTCTAACTTCCTGAAGGCATTGGGAAATGTTGTGTTTCACGCTACATGACAACAAATAACTGGAGCCAGGAGGACCGAGTTGGTCTGCTCTTCAGCTCTGTGGTAAAATCGTCCGACAGGAAAGCCTGAGTATTACAGAGGGCTTGGACGGTATCAGGACTCTGTCGAGGCCCATTAAGAAAAATCTGTTTCCTTCTGGTCAAAAGAATAGATGGGGATATGACAGTCTGATCTGCCCTAAGGACTGGAAGATTGCACACTATTGTCTTCTCTCTTAAAGGTTAACTCTACCTGAGCTTGTCAATCACCCGACCATTCCGCCAGAAAGCTAATTCTCCTAAAGCCACAATAAAGAGATAGGAGAAATAATTATCCCCTTAATTATATAGTGTTTTTCCTTCTAAGAAATCCCTCCCTGGGGCTGGAGAGACGGCTCAGAGATTATGGGCACTAATTGCTCCTCCAGAGGTCCTGAGTTCAATTCTCAGTAACCACAACTTGGCTCTCAACCATCTATAATGTGATCTGATGCCCTCTTCTGGCCTGCAGGTGTACATGCAGGCACAGCACAGTAAACAAAATAATAAAGAATAATAAAAGAAAAAAAGAAAGAAAGAAATTCCTGCCAGCCGGTTGTGGTGGCCCACGTCTTTAGTCCCAGCACTCAGACAGGCAGAGGAAAGCCTAGTCTACAAAGTGAGTCCAGAACAGCCAAGTCTACACAGAGAAAGCCTGTCTTGAAAACCAAAACCAAAACTGAACCAAAACAAAAAAATCCCTCCCTTGGAGACAGAGATTATGAAGCAGCTGCCATGCAACTAAGTCTGCCTGCTTCTCTGAGTCCTGGCTTACAGAAGCATGGTTTTCCGTCTCTGCCCTCCCCACGCCTTTCTTTTGGATATTTCCCAACGTTCTAGCATGTTTCCTCTGGCACTTTGGGCTTTCTCATGTTTTTTTCTAAAGCTATCTCACTTTACCACATGGCAGCTTGTAGCCCTCCATTGATGAGCGTGCCAGCCTAACTCAAGAGGCACGACTTTTTCTCTCCGGCTTCCTCCTCCAGGCAGCTTTTTTGATTTTTAGTTTTTTTTGTTTGTTTTAGTTTGGTTTTTCGAGTCAGGGTTTCTCTGTGTAGACTTGGCTGTCCTGGACTCACTTTGTAGACTAGGCTTTCCTCTGCCTCTCTGAGTGCTGGCACTAAAGACGTGGGCCACCACACCCAGCTGGCAAGACTTTCTTTCTTTCTTTGTATATTTTATATAGTTTTATATTTTATTATTTTGCTTTGTAGACCAGGCTGGCCTTGAACTCACAGTGGTCTGCCTGCCTCTGCCTCCTGAGTGCTAGAATTAAAGGCGTGCGCCACCACACCCGGCTTGATTTATAGCTTTCATGCCTACTGTCTTTCTCTTCAACTGTAGTAAGACTGTCCTTGAACTTCTTTCTGAATCTGTTCTAAATGTTGTTTTTTAAATTACCTTTTTATGTATATGAGTGTTTTGCCTGAGTGTCTGCATGTGCACCATGTGTACCATGCACGGTGCCTGCAGAGGCCAGAAGAAGGTGTCAGAATCCAGGAACTGGAGTTACAGTGTATGAGTGTATGAGAAGTGAACCAGCTCTTCCGGAAGACTAACTGCTGAACTGACTCCCCAGTCCCTGGAGTTTGCTTTTTAAATAATTTCTTTAGAAATGTAAAAGTCATGGTCAATTCAGTAGACAAACACCGACAAAGCAATTGGTGAAGGAATGAAATGCTCAAAAAAAAAAAAAAATGCCAGTTAAATCTTTTGCACAGAAGAAATATGTTAAGAAATAGACTCTGCCAGATGGGGTGCCTCACACCTTTAATCCCAGCACTCAGGAGGCAGAGGCAGGCAGATCTCTGTGAGTTGGAGGCCAGCCTGGTCTACAAAGCTGGTCCAGGACAGCCAAGGCCACACAGAGAAACCCTGTCTCAAAAAACAAAACCAAAACAAAACCCAAAACAGTTGCATTGTAATCTGCCTCTAAATATTAATTATTTATTAGCCCCTCCCAAGACTTTAAAATCAAGGTCAGAAAAGTTTTTTTAAACTTGTAATTGGTTGATTTCCCCAATAGATCCAAACATAAAAGTTTTGCTTCCCCGCCCCAAAAGAAAAAAGAAAATCTTCTAATAAATACCCAGCTGATCTGAAACTGTTTGGAAAAATCAATTGAGAAATTAAAATGATGGATAATCACAGTGTAAAGCTAAGATGTTACATTAACATTCATATTTTCAGAAGAGGATTGCATTTTAAATATGGCAATAATTATCGTATCATAGAGAAGACAGCCTATACTTTTCAAATTGGGGCTGCACCTGAGGCCTTCGGGGAGGGGGACTGTGCTGGGGAAATTATTCCCAGGGAGGGACTATACATATTGCTCAAGAAAAACTAAGTGATTTTAAGGGTCAAGATATATCTACTGGCTTCATGGAACCGGAAGTAACCTCCCATTCCAGCATCACCCACAGCTTGTTCTAAAACTCACAAAATGAGCATACAAACAGCCAGTGTGCATACCTTTCTCCGTCTGAAACAGTAGCGTACCAGCCCTTGCCTAGTCTTCCACTTCGATTTTGTATTCTTATCTGCATTTTTCTTTTAATCGCTCTGTTATGTTTGCTTCTTTCAAAGCACTAGGTTTTATTTTCACCTGCCAATCAAGGGCATTGAAGTGGAACACCGATTCTTAAACTCTGGCTTGCATATGCGCCACCCTGCGGTCCTGTTAAAGCGGCGGGTCTGAATTCGGGAGGTGGGGCTTGCCAGTCAGCTGTCGCGTTCAGCCCTCAAGTCCTTTTGTGGTGCTGAAGGGAGGCCTGCGTGTGGGGCAATGGCGGTTCATGCATCTCCCGTTATCTCTGCGAGGGACTTCTTCAGATGGATCCAGTGTTTTGCGTGAGTTGTTCACGCAGCTTGGGGCATCACGGCTAGTCTTGCCTTCTCTCCTCTCTCTGGAAAAGGCTCAGCTTGGGTTTTGTTTTTAGAAAGATCTTTATAGCAAATCTTTGGGCTAGCGGATAGAATAAAAGTCGCAGGCTTGGAAAAGAATACATTCTGAACCAGTGGGCCAGGTCGGTGGGTTGTATTTGTTATACAAGCCTGGCAGCCTGAATCTGATCCCCGAAATTCCCTTAAAGGTAGAAGGAAGGGAATTGCCTTGACAAAATTATACTCTGATCTCTATTTGTATGTTATGCTTTGGCTCCTCCCCCTTCACGCATCATGCACGTGTGCGCGTGTGCACAAGGCTGTGCGCGCACGCACACACACACACACACACACAGTAGTAAGGAATAAAAATAAATAAAGAAAAGAAAAGAACGAATTGCTGGGTGTGGTGGCACACGCCTTTAATCCCAGCACTTGGGAGGCAGAGGTGGGCAGATCTTCATGAGTTTGAAGCCAGCCTGGTCTACAAAGTGAGTGCAGGATAACCAGGGCTACACAGTGAAACCCTGTCTAGAAAAACAAAAACAAACAAACAAACAAAACCAACATAAGAAATGAATGAGCATATAAATAAATAAACAAATTCTTCACCTTAACTGAAGATCACAGACTCAGGTGGTTCCTGTGATGCATTCCTGCTGTCTCTGTCTCTCTGTGGGTATAAGTGTACATGTGTACATGTTAGTGGGGATGCCAGATGAAAGCCTTGGATATAATTTCTCAGAAACACTTTTTTAATTCTTTAAAGAATGAGTTTTTCACTTCCCTGAGACTCAAAAAAGCAGGCTATCTGCTAGGTTAATGAGTCCCAGGGCCTTGCCTGTCTTCATCTCTCAGCACTGGGATTACAGGTGAGTACATGCCACCCCCACACCCATATTTAACATAGGTTCTAGGCATTGAACTCAGGACCTTATTGCAAGGCAAGCACTTTCCTGACTGAGGCTTCTCCTCACTCTCCCTATGATGCTTCTTAATTGTCTCAACTATATTATCGACGCTCAGTTAACGAGAAATTGTCACTTTATTTCTTTCCGACCTCCTGGACTGCTAGATGGCCAGAGAAAAGACCGAGAGCTGGCCCGCTAAGCTCATCTGGAGATGCTGAGATGACTTCCGGACAGCCTCAGCACCGGCACGGCCCTCTGTCAAGAGCGAAGTTTATGCTTGTTTATACACTACAAAATTCTCAACTGCAAATTGCGGAGCGATGACCGTACACATCCCCTGACCAGGTGGCCCTGTGGTATTCAACTTACTTGCCCTGTCTGTGCTTTGGCTTCCTTATCCATCAAGTAAAGAAAGTTTTCACAGCTAAGGGGATTAAGTGATGTCATTCCTGTCACCTATCGAGAAACCTGGCACACACCAAGTGAGTACCGTGCAACGACCCACTTATGTTGCTGTTCATGTCACAACTTTTGTGTGCATTTGTTTATCTGTGAAACGCAAACATAACTCCTGCCTGCTATGTACCAACTGCATGTAACAGCCACAATGACCCATAATATTAATAAAATCTTGATAACTTTTTGCTTTGTTTTGTTTTTTGAGGCAGGGTTTCTCTGTGTAGCATTGGCTGTCCTGGATTCACTTTGTAGACCAGGCTGGCATTGAACTCACAGAGACCTACCTGCCTCTGCCTCCCAAGAGCTGGCATTACAGGCATGCACCACCACCGCCTGGCTCAACTTTTACATCTTAGAAGTTAAAAAATTTTGTTGTAGATCCTGTAGATACTATGGGGAAGACAAAATTGTGTTGCACCAACTGTTTCATCAACAATATATTGTCTAGCTGCGCGTATAGCTTTGTGGTAGAGTGCTTCCCAGGACATTCAAGGGCCTAAGTTTGATCCTTGGGCTCTAAAGAAAAAGAAAGGAGGAGGGGGGAGGGGAAGGAGGGCAAGGAGGAGGAGGAGGGAAAGGAGAAGGGGGTAGGAGGAGGAGAAGGAGGAGGAGAAAGACTAGAAAGACTAGAAAGGCGAGAAAGGCGAGAAAGGAGGGAGGGCACTTAGGCACAGTAGCACATGCTTGTAATTCCAGCACTTGGAAATTAGAGTCAAGAGAATCTGAGGGAGCTCAGAGCTAGGCTGAGGCAGGCCAGGGTGAGGGGAGGAGGGGCCTGCACTTATATGAGTGAGTGCTGCACCTCATAGCTCACAAATGTAATCCCAGCACTCAGGAGGTAGAGACTGGACGAATGCGAGTTTGAGGCTAGCCTGGGCTACATACCAAGCTCCAGTTCAGCCTAGCACACATAGAAAGGGACTGTCTCAAAACAAATAAACAATTGAACACATGAGTGAATGGACAGAATTTAATAAGGAGATAACTGTTACTATTGCAGAATTGGGAAACGTTCCCCTAGTTGATGGTAAAACAAATAATACAATTCAAGTCAGGGAATTGCTGCTTTTGTCCTTTCATTTTCTTTAACTTCCAAAGACTGAATTTTAACCTTGCCAACATTACTCTTTTCAAAGTAGAATAGTGTTATTGTTTTTCTGATAACAGAAACAACAGGTAGGAAGGCAGAGCCTACCTCAGGGACATCAGGGGGCACAGAATTATCAGTAGGAAGGAAACAATAGTTCCACTCTGGACCAGACCATGCAAGAAGGCCCCCTTTGCTGCTGGTTTTGTTTGCTTGTTTGTTTCTCTTGTCCCCTTTACATTTTGAATGTGCACAAATTATTTACTAATTTAAGAATTTTTCATAAGTCAAGCTGTGTCTTATAATATACACTACACAGTACAGAGAGTTAAAATATATTTAGAAAGCATAGAAAGATTCTATGAGAATCTTCAACTTCAGGCAGAAATGTAAATTTTTTTACTAGATCAAGATTATGGTATACATGCTATTTAAAAATGCCTTTCATAGGATGGAAGGTGGTGGCACACATCTTTAATCCCAGTACTCAGGAGGCAGAGGCAAGTGGACCTCTGTGAGTTCTAGGAGAGCCTGATCTACAGAGTGAGTTCCAGGACAGCCAGGGCTACACAGAGAAACCCTACCTCCAAAAACCAAACCAAACCACCACCAACAACGACAAAAACTCTTTCATGTCAAAACACACACATTGAGAACATGGGTTTTAGCGTCTGTTTCGTTCTCTTGCATGTGTGTGCCTCAGTTGATCCAACCAGCTCTCTAGAGATGAGTATTTTCAACAGTTGTGTGACAAATACACGCATGTCTCTGTCGTGGTCTTGTTTTGTTAGGCTAGCTTCCTAGAAGGTGGACTGATAGGCAGATATAGACATGTGAAGTTGAGACTTATTGGGCCAAACAATAAGTCTGGCTCTCCAGGAAAAGACACCTGCTTGCTGCCAAGCCTGACAACTTGAGTTCAGACCATCACAGGAAGATACCCAAGTCTGTGATGACTAACTTGGAAGAAAGTGAGGCCTCACATGCTGGAATGTGAGGGTAAGCCCCTGTAAGTTGTTCTCTGATCTTTGCATGTATGCTTTGGCATGTGCATGCCCACATACACCACCGCACGCACTAAAAAAAATAAATTTAGTTAGTTTTGTGGGTTTTTTTTTTAAAGTTGAGGGTTAAGGGTTTTGTTTTGTTTGTTTGTTTTTTCCTTTGAGAGATAAGGTTTCTTTGTGTAACAGTCCTGGCTGTCCTGGAACTTGCTTTGTAGAGCAGGCTGGCCCCAAATTCACAGAGATCCACCAGCCTCTGCCTCCAGAGTGCTTGGATTAAAGGTGTGCGCCACCACGCCCTGCTCAAAGTTGAGATTTAAAGTGATAGCAGTGTAAAGAAATGCTGGCTTTTGCTTACCTGCAACTCTTCTAAAATGGAAGAGGCACATTGTGGTTCGATGACAGGAACCGAAGGAATCGGCTCATCCTTGCCTCTCTTGGTTGGACAGAGTGCGACCAAGCTGGATTTTGGACATTCTGCATTGAATTTTGCTTTTGTTCCTCCACCTTCCAAAAGGAAATCCCCTGATTAGTCTTTGAAGCAGTTTGGAGGTATCTTTGCTAACAGTCTCAGAAGGAGTTCCTGTAGCTAATGTTTATTTTAATGACAGGAGGTAGAATTTGAAGGGTATCAGAGGAGCACTGAAAATCACTCAGTCCAGATGACAAGTGTCAACCGAAGTAGAGGAGAGAAATGGACAGATAAATGTAGAGAAGACCCTGACAGAAAGTTAAGCCCTTTTCCTCTCTTGCAACTGGAAGACATTTAGACTGAAAGTGGCGAAATCACTTGTCCAAGATGATGGCAGAATTTGGACTTGAAGCCTATACTGTGGTTTGGGATTTGTTTGTACCATGTCAAGCAAGTCCCCATCTCTGAGTGTGAAGACTGACCGAGCTTTTACTCCTTACCCCTTATTAACCTATTTAGGAATTCAGTCAGTGGGATAGACAGCACTTTTGTTCCCCTCTGGTTAGTTCACCTACAAAATAAAAGGAGTGCGGTTTGATGAGGGGGGCATTGAGGTGCGCCTCAAGATATTTACATTTGAACTGACTGGGATGCAGGCTCCTTGCTCTTTCAGTCAGCCAGTGGCAGAAGTGTCTGCTCTTGCAATGCTGTGGCTCTCACAGAGCAGAGCTGGAAGATTTGAGTTAGCAGGGAAGCAATTATCGCTCCTCTCCTCTGCCAACCCCCTGCTTCTGGCAGAGCCTGGTCGAATCTTAAAGATCTGTTCTCTACAAGGCGACAACCACTAAGTGCAGCATAATAGTCAGGACGGTAACAGATGCAAGCTTGGAGAAAGGCTACAGTATAACTGGAGATCTGTTTAAAAAGTGAGGGGGAAGAAAGGAAGGGAAGGAAGGAGGGGAGAGAGAAGAGGGAAAAGAGGGAGGGGAGAGAGGAGGGAGGGAGGGAAGGAAAGGAAGAAGAGAAAAGGAAAGAAGGAGGGAAGAAAGGGATGGAAGAGGAAGGAAGGAAGAAAGGAAGACCTGTGAATATATGAGCTTTAAAAAAATTTTTTTTGGAAGCGTGGAAGCTTCCAGAAACAGAAAAGGGCATTTTGCAACTCAAGTCTCAAATCTTTTTTTAAGGGAATCAAACAAGAGAGTGCTTTTTCTTCATAAGGCCAAATGGTAGCTCCTTTCCCATAAACTCCTGCGATGCCTTGCTGAACTTGAAGTCACAAGTGTCATTGTGCAGACCCAGAGGGTGGTTGAGCCTCGATTTGATCCTGGTTATGCACAGCACAGATCTGTACAACCGATGTGAGAAGCGTTCACCTCGGCTGTGCTCAAGACGCTTTCATTTGCTAAGCGTTTAAGTGCTTGCCAGTTGTGTTCTAGGGACTGCACGTGTGCAGGGAACGTGTGTATCCGCTGTGTTCTAGGGGCTGCAGATACAGCTATAAACATGAGCATTTTCTATTCCCTCAGTGTGATTACAGGGAAAGACAGCCCGTACAGACAGAGCAGTACAACACTGATGATGGTTAAGTACTGTGAGGTATAAAAATGCGGTCTGGGGCTCTGGGGGACAGCGTTTTATGATACAGTGCTCTAAGAATGAGGCACATGACAGAAGTTAAGGAAGGAATACGCTGGTACCTATCTGAGCAAGATTTCTCCAGGCCGAGATGGCAGGAGATGCAAAGGCCCTGAGACAGGGGTGTGCTCTGGTTGGCATACAAGGCCACCTGTGACTGTGCTCATCTCCTAACCTCTGTGCTCTCATACTTTTGCAGAAGAGAGAAGAATAGGCTTAGGACTGATAACGTTGGTCCATCTATTTGCTCCTTGATTTTATCCTGCAAAGGTCAGTTTTAGTTGTCAATGAGACACAATGTAGAGTCACCTGAAATGAGAGGCTCAGTGAGGAGCTATCTCAATCTGGTTGGCCTGCAGATGTCTTTTCCTTCCTTCCTTCCTTTCTTTTTCTTATTAATTATTCACTTTACATCTCTGCCTCCCTTCTCCCCTCCCAGTCCCACCCTCCTTCCCTCTTTTCCCTATACCCCCTCCCCTACTCCTCAGAGAAGGGGCGCCTTCCTCACCCCAGCATATCAAGTCACATGCAGGACTGAGTGCATCCTCTTCCCCTGATGCCTGACAAGGCAGCCCTGGCAGGGGGAAGTGATCAAGAAGCAAGCAACAGAGTCAGTGTCAGGGACAGTCCACATTCCCCTTACTATGGGGACCCATCTGAGGACTGAGCTGAGCATTGGCTACCTCTGTGTAGGGGGCCTAGGTCCAGTCCATGCATGGTCCTTGGGTGGAGCTTCAGTTGCTCTTAATTACCTTAACTGTGTGAGAAGACCCGGCCTGACAAGGCAGCACTTTCCCCTGGGGTTAAGCTATGAACTGTGTGAGAAACCTAGCTGACCACTAAGCATGCATGTATTCATTCTCTCTGCTCTTGACTGTGGGTGTGATATGATTAACTGATGAAAAATCCTGCCTTTGTGACTCTTCTGCAAGAATGGACTATGACCTGTCCTGGTAAGCTAAAAGAAACCCTTTCTCCATCTAGCTGCTTTTTATCAGGGGGTGGGGGATGGGGGGTGGTGGTGTGTGGGGTGTATTTTATCACAGCAGTAGAAATAAAGTTAGGACATACTCTAAGTCAGTGGTCTGAGCATACACTCACTTGGCTTTCTTTCAAGATAAATGACAAGTTCCCCTCCTTCCCACGGCCACAGCAGATGATTTTCTACACTAGAATGATAGAGGAGGCCATTACATTGGAGGGCAGCTCAAAAGTAAAGATCGCCTGGTAAGAGCTATGAAAACATGAGTGGATAAAAGTCTTCCTCATGGCCCAAGTAAGGAAGGCTGTGGGTCATGGTTCTGAGTTAAGTGACTGCACCTTGGAACGGTTTCTGTTCAGTGTGCTTGGCCAGGCGTACATTCAACTTACGATGTGCCATCTTATGATGCTACTGTCAAAGTTGGTTTGAGATGGAGCTGCCATTGCTCCAGCACGTGTCCTTACAACAGGCTTCCAGAACCAAGGCTCAAGGCAGAGTAACAAGGACGCTGTTGAGAGTGGCTCGTGGTGGGGCAGAGACCAAGGGTCTCTAATTCCAGTTACACAGGAGGCTCAACCAGGATGAGTCTAAATTCTAGGTCATTCCAAGCTACAGAGGGAAATGAAATCCATCACAAGCAATTTAGTGAGATTAATCTAAAAAAAAAAAGAAAAGAAAAGAAAGAAAAAAGAAAAAAGTAAGGCTTGGGTGAGCGGCTTAGTGGCTAAAATGCCTGTCTACCATGCGGAAAGCCCTGGGTTCCATTCCTAGAACTACACGAAACCAGATCTGGTGGCACATACCTTTATCCCAGCATTGGGAGGCAGAGATAGATAGATCTCTGTGAGTTTGGAGCCAGCTTGGTCTACACAAAGAGGCATTTTTTCAAAAACTAAAACAATAAAAATAATAAAATAAAGTCAGGCATGGTGGCACATGCCTGTAATCCCAGCACTCAGGAGGCAGAGACAGGAGGATTGCTGTGAGTTTGAGGCCAGCCTGGTCTACAAAGAGAGTCCAGGACAGGCAGGGCTACACAGAGAAACCCTAATAAACCATAATAAAGTAAAAAGAAGGCTGGAGGTATAAGTCAGTGGTAGAAAGCTTGTAAAAGCTTTTTGGTTCAATTTCCAGAATAGTAATAGTAGTAGTAGCAATAGCAGCAGCAGCAGCAGCAGCAACAATAAAAACCAAGGGTTCCAAAGTGTATCATTTTTTTTGTAGCTGAGAAGGGAAGAAAATTGCCCTGAGAAAGACCCGCAGCATCTTGTGTTCTTCCAACTGAGAGTCACCCAAAGGTCTGCGCCCTCCAGATGACTATGTTGCTGATATCCAGCTGATAAAAGTAGTGCTCTTATGAAAGGCACCAGCAACCCATTGCTGTCACCTTCCCTCCTGGTAGGATCCACCCTCTGTCTTTCCAGTGACACACACCAAGTAAATTACTTCAAGTGTAAGCCTTGCATTTATGGAGCCCATAGGTCACTTGGAAACCATGTAAATAAACTTGCTTGGCAGGGCGTCCAGCACTTGGGAGGAAGAGGGAGGTGGATCTCTGTGAGTTTGAGGCCAGCCTGGTCTACAAAGTGAGTCCAGGACAGCCAGGACTACACACAGAAACCCTGTCTCAAAAAAACAAAACAAACAATCCCAAATCTGATCTGTGCTCTTTCTTCTGAGAAGCTAAGGAAAGACAGAGGACTGAACTCTTTCCACGTATTCTTACAAGGGATAATACTACACTTGTTTACAGAACAGGGAAGGAGGTATCAGCCCATACGTGACGTGACGTTCAGGCCAAAGTCTTGACCTTACATTGCAAACATTTCCTGAGCCTCTTTGAAGAACAAATTACCTAGGTAAACATCAGGCTTGGGTGTTGGGGGGGTTGCTGCTAGAGAGATGGCTCAGCATTAAGAGCACTGACTGCTCTTCCAGAGGACACAGGTTCAATCCCCAGCACCCACATGGCAGAGCTCACAATTGTTGTGATTCCAAGATCCGACACCCCCACACAGACAGACATATACATGCAGGCAAAACACCAATGTACATAAAATAAATTATTTTTAAAAAAACCATCAGGCTCAGGCTGTGATCTTTGGATATGTGTGTTTTCACTAATAAAAAGTTATCTGGGCAATGACTCAGCAGATAAGAGCATTTGCTGCACAAGCGTGAGAAACCAAGTTCAAATCCCCAACACCACCTAAAGAATCTGTAACTGTAACCCCAGTGCTGTGAAAGGCGATGGAGGAAACAGTAGACTCTCTCTCTCTCTCTCTCTCTCTCTCTCTCTCTCTCTCTCTCTCGGGTTTACTCATTACCAACCCTGACTCAAGAGATTACTGGTGAGAATGATAGAGCAAGTCTGCTTCTGCCCTGTACATGAATACCCACCCCACATACAACGCACAGACATACATACCTGATAATTTTCCTCACAACTGATCTTTTTTCTTTTCCATTAATTAACTTATTTAGTCATTTTACATGCAGAAAGAATTTAAAAAATGCCTGGTGGCTATCCAAAGTGGGAAATATTGGTTCATTCAACATGGTTTCTATTTCATAGAATGAAGATTATAAAAGGAGATGAAGCCAGGCGGTGGTGGCGTACACCTTTAAACCCAGCACTCAGAAGGCAGAAGCAGGCGGAGATCTCTGTGAGTTCGAGGCCAGTCTGGTCTCCAATGCGACTCCAGGACAGCCAAGGTTATGCAGAGAAACCCTGTTTCAAACAAACAAACAAACAAACAAACAAACAAACAAAATTATAATAAAAAAGTAGAATAAAGGAGATGAGAATATTTTTATCTCACAGGACTTTTTGATTTTACAAATTTCCCTTCTTGTTTTCTACTTTCTCTTTTTCTGCTATCTCAGTGAAAGACACACTTGCAAAAGAATAACAAGAAATGTCATCTACAGGCTGGCAAATCCCCTCAGCCAGTAAAGGTGCTTGCTGCCCAACTTGGTGACCTGAGCTCAGTTCCCCACTGTAGAAGGAGAGGACTGACCCTTGTAAGTTGCTCCCCTACCTACACACATCTGAAATAACACCGCATCTAAAATAACACACACATCTGAAATCAACATTAAAGATAGTATACAGCCCCAAGACAAAAGCAAGCGGTATCACACTTAGCAATATGAATAACGAACAACTTACTTATTAGAGCAAACATTATAATGCTCCTGAAGGAAAGGATGGGGACAGCTATCTCTAGGTGTCACTTTGCCCAAGGACCAGCTAAGGCAAAAAGAGATCATTTGCTCACATTTATATGACCCAATATTAATTTTTAATTTGGAGATTTTTATTTGATTCATTTCTAGGTTCATAATAACATTTCTATGGTTTTCTTTGATTCTTGATAATTCAGTTCATTATCAAGTTAAAAAGGGAGGGCTGTCCACTTGGCAGCGTGGTTGCCTAGCATGCAGGAGATCTTAGGTTCAATCCCTAACACTACACAAAACAGATGGGCTGCTCCAAATCTGCCATCCTAGCCTATATCAGGTAGAGGCAGGAGGACATCCTTGGCTGTATAATACAGGAAGGAAGGAAGGAAGGAAGGAAGGAAGGAAGGAAGGAAGGAAGGAGAAATACATGGTTTCTCATCTTGCATTCTGAACACATTGCTTGATTCAGCAGGTAAAGTTAACAGTTTATGCTCATGTGCTTGAACCAGCATCATCCAACTTTTATGTAATTCTTCCTTTCAAACACAGTCAAGACAGCCCCAGGGCATCTGTAGTCATGGCTACTCCCACGCTTCTCTCAAATGCCAATTTCCAAACCTCCTCCCTTGTGAAG
The DNA here is from genome assembly GCF_903995435.1 of Acomys russatus. Classification (NCBI taxonomy): domain Eukaryota; kingdom Metazoa; phylum Chordata; class Mammalia; order Rodentia; family Muridae; genus Acomys; species Acomys russatus. Next base: position 57,699,952 of record NC_067145.1, read on the forward strand.
TGCCCTACCTCTTTCTCTTACTGTCACTTTCTATGTTTTTTTTCTTCCTTCCCATGTTGTGAACCCCCATGTGGCATGTTGTGGAATTGCTTGCCTTTGGTTTCTCCTTAATGAGATGTGAGGACTGCACAGCAAAACTTCAGCTGCTGGACTCCAGATCCAGGGCAAGGTCGTCTAGGCCGTGGGAGGCCTTCAGTAAGTGTTGTTGAGTGAGTAGGTGTGAGCACAGGTTGTTGTTGCTGCCTGTTCCTGGTGCTGGGAACTGAACCGTGGGCCTAGTGCTCCCTGACTCTCTTCTGCTGAGTCACAACCTGAGCCTTGTTTTTAGTTTTCATTGCTTCACATTCTTCCAGATCTAACTATAAATCGGGCAGCAGCGTCGGCGATGTCGGCGCAGTGTTGGCGCACGCCTTTAATCCTAGCACTTGGGAGGCAGAGGCAGGTGGATCTCTGTGAGTTCAAGGCCACCCTGATCTACAAAGCGAGTCCAGGACAGCCAGGGCTACACAGAGAAGCTCTGTCTCAAAAAAAAAAAAAAACAACAAACAAAAACAAAACAAACAAAGAGATCTAACTATAAACATTTACCTCTTTGATAAATTGGCTTATGAAAACTTTGGGAGAGTTCTTTCCTTTCCACGTGTGAACATAGGGTTGGCACCTCCAGGACTTAACAAGATACTCATTTCATGGGCACTTACAAATATTTAAAATTCTTAAATGGCTGGTAAAAAAAAATAGTACTCTCCTAAAGAACTAGTTTGAATGATTCATTTTGAAAATTGGAAGTAATTTTCTTTTTAAAGAACATCCAAGTACTCTATATGCCTAACACTTAAAGGGTGAATGATTTGATAGGATGATATTTCAGCTTCTTATACACAGAGTTGTCCATGCATTATCTCCCATTAAACATAGCCAGGACCTACATTTTCCCTAACTACTGTCTATATTCGCCAATGTCCTTTCTCTTAAAACCAAACAAATAATAACAAAAAGACTACTTAAAAAAAATTCAAAGACCCTATGGAAGAGTTGGGGGATGACTGATTGAGCCGGAGGTGTCAAAGATGCCACAAGAAGCCCTGCAGAGTCAACTAACCTGGGCCCATGGGGGCTCACAGAGACTGAACCACCAACCGAAGAACACCCATGGACTGCTCCTAGGCCCCCTGCACATATGTCGCAGATGGGCAGCTTGGTCTTCATGTGGGTCCCCCAACAACTGGAATGGGGTCCCTCTCTCTCTGATGCCTGCCTTTGCATCCCATTCCCCTACCTGGCCTGCCTTGCCTGGCATCAGTGGGAGAGCGGTGCCTAGTCCTGCAGGGACTCATTGTGCCAGGGTGGGTTGGTATCTATGGGGGACCTCGGAGGAGAAGGAGAGGGGAGAATGGGGGAGGGGTGTCTGTGAGGGGATTGGGAAGAGAGGAGAGAGGGACTGTGATCAGAATGTAAAGTGAATAAATCAATTAATTAATGGAAAAGAAAAAAAAAGATCAAAGACAATCAGTATTTGCTTCCAGTAGATGGCACTGCAGAGCAAGGCTTTGTAGCTCTAGTTCTTTGACCATGAGGATAATTATTTATTCTGTTATATGGTCATTTAGAGACTTACACAGTGACAACATCTGTACTCCATAGCTGGGCACTCACTACAATAGTGGGCTCCTTGTCACTGAAGTGACCCACTATGTGCATGCATGAAATCAATTTTTGATGTTGGATTTTGTCTGCTTGTTTCAATCTGCTTAGCTTACTTTACATTACATGTCCAATGGGACTGTACACCCTTGCATAGTGCCAAATCTGACCTCATTCAGGCCAGTTAACTTACACAGAGGAAGGACTGTTCTAGAGACAAAAGCCATATCCCTGACCTGTACCAGTGTGGTGTGTGTGTGTCCATGTGTACCCGTATGTGTTCAATACCTTTGCTCATTAAAATGTTGGGTTAAAGAATGCTAGTGGCTCCAGAAAATACCATCTTCCAATTAAAAAAAATTACAGGGGGTTTTCATGTACAGTGACAGAGAGTTGGAATTCAGATTGCATATCAAGGAATAGGTGTTTACAATGTTTCTTAAAACCCTTTGAAAGCAATGTTATACATGGTACCAACTAGTACTTATTCAATGCTGTTATATATAAGAACATGCCTAGAAGAGTAACTGGGGATAAAATAGGTATGGAATACCCCACTTGAGGCTGGGGATATGGCTTAGTTGGTAGAGTGCTTGCCTAAGATTCAGAAGGCATTGGGTTTGATCCCTTGAACCCCACTAAAAATAGATGTGGTGTTGCTTGCCAGCACTCATCATCCTCTGGTGTATAAGTGCGTTCAAGGCTAGCCCACGTTAAAAGAAATTCTGTCACAAAGGAAAAAAACAAAAACAAAAACAAAAACCCGCGGACTTGGCAGTCCCAGCACTCAGAGGCAAGTGGATCTCTGTGAGTTCGAGGCCAGCCTAGTCTACAAAGCAAGTCCAGGACAGCCAGGGACTATAAGAGAAAGCCTGTCTCAAATAACTAAAAAAAAAAAAAGAAAAAGAAAAAGCTACCAAAACTTCACCCATGGAGTCTGTCTCTCCAAATGGCTAGATCTGAGGCTTCAGCACAGGAAACAAGCTCTCTGAGAGAAAACCTTAGGAAGTACGATGTGTGTCTCACTGACCACTTGGATGTGTTACTGTGTGCCCTGCGAGCTGTTAAAGTTCTTAGGGATACTTGTCAGAAGGATTTTCCTCAGTGGAGAAAGAAGCCCTTAGTCCAGACTGGCATTCTGTAAGAAAGCTGTTAGCTCTTTCAGCTCATGTCCCCCGAGTGTCTGGCACCATGCTCTGTTAAAATAGTTTGTGTATGTTCTTAATTTTTAAAATCTTGCCAATGAAACCTGAAATGCCTTGAAATTATACAAGTAGGCATAGCAATAACGAGTCTCTGAATTTTCTAGAAACGTATGAGAGGTTGTTAAATGTTTGTGGACATCACTATATTGCATACACTAATACCTTATTTTTAAATTTTTATCTTTTGTTTTTTCTAGGCAGTATTTCTCTGTGTAACAGCCCTGTCTGTCCTGGAACTCATTCAGTAGTCCAGGCTGTCCCTGAACTCACAGAGATCCAACTGCCTCTGCCTCCCAAGTGCTGGGATTAAAGGCCACTGCTGCCCTGCTAAGTCTTTAGCCACATGAGCACGCTTTCTTTCTCCAGCTATTTTTCATAGTCGCCTTCATGGTTAGCACACTCATCTCAACCCTGGACATTGTTGGAGGTAAGGTAAAACTCACATGGTAGTGGCGAGAGTGGAACAGAAGCCCAGAAAGCAAGAAATATGATCCAAAGACAACCTTCCCTGCACAGTGAGGTGGCGAAGACCACAGACATGAGCACTCCATTCTTCTTTCCTCTCTGTGATCGACCCCCCCCCCCCGCCCGCCCATCTACCTGAGTTTATACTTTGCCCTATATGGAACTTGCAGAGATAACGTTAGAATATTAAAGAAAGCAATTTGTGGCTATGGGGTAAAGCAGATCTCTAGATAAACTTTGGAGTCTTAAAAGCCTTTTAAGGAACATCTAACCCAATGCCTTTATTTTACCTACTGGGGAAAAGTACAGGAGGGAGAGAGGTCACTGGACTCCCAGAGGTCCCACAGATAATTAATGATGAAGCAGGCACCAAGGTCATTTGACTCCTGGTACTTTGGCCAAGTACTTTAGTGCTAATAAAAGATTTTTTTAAAGGGAGGGAGAGAGAGAGAGAGAGAGAGAGAGAGAGAGAGAGAGAGAGAGAGAGAGAGAGAGAGAGAGAGAGAGAGAGAGAGAGAGAGAGTTAGTTTAGACTTGGTGAGTTAGGAGGCTAATAGAAAGTTTCTCTTATGTGATCTAAGAGAAAAACAAGTTTTTGGGTAAAGGTCCCAGGAAAGAGAAGATTGCACACATTTGTCAAATATTGGTTTTGGCTGTTAGCTCTTCTGCTGTGATGTGCGCTTTCATGACTTCATTCTTTTAAAGAATATTCACATACAAATTGTTTCTGGAAAGTGTTTTTTTTTTCCTTTGAAGGAAGTGATACTGTAAAGACTGGATGTGGCTCAGCAAATAACTGGCATTTATTTATTTATTTATAGAATGCAACAAGATTTAAGCTACTGTATGTCTCTAATATAAATATAGACACACACTTTTTTAACTCCAGGAGTTGTCATGACGAGATTCTTAGAAATGTACAGAACAGAATGGAGCAACTATTTTGTCTGTGAACTTTCTAATTTTCTTCCATGTCATCAAGGAAATGGAAGCGCATATGGATATTTCACAGTTAACAAAACTAACTTAAAATATTTTAACACAGTGGTTAAATGCATGACTTACTCAGAATTTAGGAATGCAATAGCACCTTTATTGAGTGCTCTCAAAGACTCATTTGAAGGAAGATTTTCAGTAAGTATTAATGATACAGGGAGAAATGTTATATTAATCATGAGACTTAACATGACCTTTTTTGATTTGGAGTGCAATTTGTCTTTACTTTGAAAAAAAGTCTCTTTTTCAAAGTTAAGAAGTTTTCACTGCTTGTTTATTTTTGGCAATGTTTTGGTTACTGTTTTATGGATTTGGGGTTGACCTCACACTTGGATTCCCAAATTGCTAAAGACTATCCTTGTGAAATGAAAATGGAAGTTAGGAAGTCTTGGAGTGGGATGAAGGGGTCACTTTAATTGCCTGAGAGAATCTGCTAATTACTTTTCATTTGCCTCGTTGGTGTCCTTGAATAAAAGGGAATACTGGGAAGTGGGTTAAAAACAAACAAACAAACAAACAAGGAAGCCAAAGAACATTAAAAAACATCATGTGCAAAGAATGAATCAAAAGTAAAAAAAAAACTGCACGTTAAAACAGTTCGCTGTAACATCATTGAAGTTCGTTGTGTAAACAACACAGCCACTGTGTGCTGAGGCAGCGCAATGCCTTTATTTCTTAATCACGGCAGGCAGATTAGTAAATAGTAAATAAATAAATAAATAAATATAACACCGCGCCGTTTATTTTAGATCCATGGGCAAAGTTATATAATGTAGATCTGCATATCAATCATCTAAAGAGATTGCTTAATTACCTTGGAGAATCAGGTAAAACAATTGGGTGTGTGTTCTAAGATTTTGATGGAATAACGTTCTGTGGGCAATCATGACTTAAAAACAGTAAATATGTCCTAGATCCTGCACACATGTTGGTTACAACTCAAGTCACATGGCTGATGGACTGGTAAAATTTGATTTCCTTCCAAACAAGAGCGGCCCGGAAGTCCCGTAGGGAAGCTGGGAGCTAGGTGGGCGGTCTGGGACGCACAATGGAGTCCTGCCGCCTAGGGCGCCCGGGGCTGCCACCGCCAGCTGCTTTGGGGAGTTGGAGGACCCAGGGTGAGCTCCGGGCTATTCCGGTCCAAGAGTGCTTTGCATTTGGGGGAAAGGACAGGACCTTAGCCACTGTCTCCAGGACAGAAGCACAGGTTGGGACTTGTGCGGTCTAAGTCTCTAAAGATGACTTTGAATCTCTTTCCCACCTGTCCTTGGATACTCTACTGTATGTTGAATGAGAGAAAAAAAGTTGTCTGGGGATTTTGAGACCCAGTGCTAAAACGTACATTCTAGAATCCTCGGATTCATCACCTGGAACCACCTCCGGATGCTGAAGGAGGCAATTGTCGGGGAAGGTGGCGTGGATAATGCGTATGGACCCGATTCGGTTGTTTTGAGGAGTCTCTGCCCATCAGTGACCTTAAAGGGCGTGGGCTCAGAACTATGGTTTGGTGTCCCTAAAAGTTGGGGCACTGGTAAGCTACAGAAGTGGCAAACTCGGGCTAAAGATTAAAAGGAGAACCTCAGCAAGTACTGATAACTGAGTGACTGTGTGCTTCTGGGTCTTAGATGGCTCACTTACTAAGTGGAGGTCTGTGGGCAAGCTGAGGCACTTTAGATCTAAAAACTTCTCCAAAATGTTAAGGAAATAGGATCTCCCCAGACGGGCACTGCTCAGTATCTTGTGACCTCCCTCCTGCCCAAAGTCTATGACCTTCGTACGCCGTTTTTTTTTTTTTTTTTTTTTGTCCGGAGGTCCAATAGAGGCGTTTCTGGGCACATCCCTTCCTGGTTCTTCCAGAAAAGCCTCATCTCTTCCGCGCATGGTTTGCCTCAGGCCCCTTCACTCCATAGGTAGTCCTTAGCCTTCAGCACTTCTTAGGGAACCACCCATGAGAATATATTTCAGGGCAGGTGATTAAAAAAAAAAAAAAATCCCAGCATGAGGTCGTTTTTCAGAGCGTGGTATAAGAGAAACAAGGGCAATAGTAAACTGGGGAGTGGGGGAATTTCTACCCAGGATTGCCAAGGCAAAGACTGAACAATCATGTCTGTATTTTGCTCTAAACTATCACCTTCCTACTGTTTCCCAGCTTCATAACCCGCGGATCTTGTCTACCTGAGCATCGCCAGCTCTTCCGCACCGGGGACATTTCGTTGTGCTCCGTCCAGCAATTGCGGCTAAAGCCGGGGAAACGCTTCAGTCTTCCCGCCACACCTGGGACTAAGTGCGGTCTGATCCCGGGGACCAGGCGGATCTTCCTCCGCACTCCTGTAGATCGTGCAGGACCTCTTTTGGGCCAGGGAATCCCCACCCTATGGGAACCCATCCTAGCCAGGTGTTCCGCGAGAAGCCTGGCGAGCTTTGCATCACGCATCCTAGTAGACCGCAGCTGGTAGATCTCCCCGACAGTCCGAACAGTTTTCAGCGCGTAGTATGCTTCCACACACAACCTCTTCCAGAGCTCTTCTGCCCTCCCCCCTCAAGGGCAGGAGACCTGAGAATCTTGGTAGAAAAACACAAAGGGCAGGGTGGGGCAGGCCCGGAAGGACCATCGATTTTGTTCTTGGGGTCACCACTTCGAAAGCTCTTGGACGGGTAAACCACAAGTTTGTGCACTGGGTTGACCAGGGGAATTGCAAACCCAGAAAACAAACCAGCAGCGGAGTAATTGAGGCGTTAGTCCGGTTGGCGGTGCAAATGGGTGTTGGGGAATGCTTGCGACGTGAAGTTTCTAACGAGCACTTATGGAGGGAGTTGAAGGAAAGGAGGGAAGGGCGCTGGCCCCAGGGGGCCGCGTGGCGAAGACTGTGCTTGCTGGGGGGGAGGTGTCTACGTTTGCAGGAGCATGGGGGTTGGAGGGAGTCACGTTGTGGGCAGAAGAAGGAATCTACCATGAACAGCAGGCTAATTGGCTTGAGACATTTTGCAAGCGCTGGAAAAAGGTCGTTGAAGGAGTTCGCTGTACAGAGAGAAAGAGAGAAATCTTAAAAAAGAGTGCCGGGCATGCGCATAGAGAGGATGCCATATTGGAATGAGGCTGTAGTGGGAGCTGGAGGACCCGAGCGGGCGCGCTAGGGAGGCGGCGTGTAAAGAGCTAGTGCTCGAAAGAGGGCGGGTAAGCCGGATCGGCGCCCACTTCAGTTGCACCCTGGGGCCAGGCTCCACTATCCGGGGCAGGATAAACTTCGTCAGGTAGGGCGCCGCCCCAGACACTGTCCCCCTCGTCCAACCGGGCCGGCAAGCAGATCTCTGGCCCGCAGGTTGAGTGCGCCGAAAGGCGTCTTTTTTCCAGTTTAGTCCGCCCCCCCCTCCTTAAAGAAGGAAGCTCGAACCAGCCTGGGTGGAGGTGGGGGAGGCGGGGGGTTGGGGAGGAAGGAGGAGAAAAACCGAAGAGCAGGGGCTGGAAAGGAAATGAGCAGCACTTGAGCGAAGCCTCTAACTCCTCTCCGCGCTCTGGGTTGTCATTTTTTTTTCCTTACCCCACCCCCTTCCCTCTGACTCCCGGCTCTGAAAAGCCAGGCCTTGCGGGAGTCTGTCCGGAGTTGCAAAGTGACCGAGTCCTCCTCCGGGTGCAGTCTGTTCCCTCCCGCCGCCCACCTTCCTCGTTTGTGCACTCCTTTTAGAGACGCAGCCGCCTCTGCCACCTACTCCGCGTTCCCGCGTCTCCTCGGCGCTGGGATCTCCCTCTTTTGGTGTGTATTTGGAGGTTTGGAGGGCTGGAGGGAAGAAGGTGGTGGTACTGGTGGTGGGGAATTGGAAATCGGCTAGAGTGGGGTGGGGGCTGTTTCCAAAATCGCGCCGACATTTGGAATCGCCGCATTGGAAACATTTGCCTTGTGCAGCGGAATTGAAATTGTCAATAGTAGTTTCGGACCGAGCTCTAGCAAGGACGATCTTTTTGTTCGTTTTTTTATTTTTATTTTTTTAATCACCTTTTAAAGTAATGTCCTGTCACTTGGGCCTTTCTTGGATACCTTCATCCTGCCTCTTTTCAGAATTTGTAACCCAGTAGAGCTCTAGAGTTTTATTTATTTATTTTTATGTGCGTGTGTCTTGCTGAAATCCTCTTTTAAAAAAAAAGCGGCGATAAGAACTGCTTGATTTTTTTTTTTTTTTTTAAATTTTGATCTGGAGCGGCTGAAGGGGATTAGGCTGGAAAAGGGAGACCATTGGGGGTGGGAAGTGGTTGATTTGCAGTGGTAGGACACACGTCCCCGGCCCAGTCCATACTTGTGTTTTCTTGGAAGCGCTACAGCAGCGGGGAAGGAGTCTTTAGACACCGTGCTAGTTCCAATATGGCGGGCTAAGGTGGCTTTTAAAAACTGAAAATAAAGGTTTTGAGGTGGGAAAAAACCCAACTGAAGTGGCCACGCCTTAGTTTCGACTCTCGTTGGTTACTCCAGGAGCTGCTTTAGCGAATTAAATAGGAAAAAAGAGGTGGAGCGAGCTGTTTCAGTTTTTTCCGTGGTTTATCTGTATCAAGTCCATTACTAGAGGATTCAGGGTGAAGGGGTGCCTTGGGCCAGGGCGAGAGCATCCAAGCGCAACTCCCTCTTGTGTACGCCTGGGGAACCCTGTACAAGTCTGTATGTGCAGTCGCTAGGGTGTGTATTAACGAGACCCCCCCTCCCCCACGCCAACGTGTGTGTGAGTCTCTCGGAACCAGACCCTGCCTCGGTCTGACGTGACAAACTGCTGACACGAGGTGTAAAACACACGAGGGCAGAGGGAATGATTAATTTCGCTTTTCTAGGGGATGTGTTTTCTTTCTCCCTCAGTGTATGATCCTGCGTCGAATAGGCGGAGCGAGGAGGTGCTTATTAAAAAGACTAACTGTCCAGGGTATTCAGTGCAATCAGTAGGGCTGCGTGCAGTCAATGGGATTTTGTGTGCCTTGGAGATTAGGAATGTGCCACATTTACAGCTAGACTCGTGTTTTCCTGCACTCTCTGTAAAGGCGAGAGGTTTTTTTTTGGCGCGCGGCGCGGGGGGGGGGGGCGGCAGCTGGGTCGAGGCTTGCGTAGCACGTGGAAGCACGGACCTCCCAGCAAAAGGCAGGTAAAGGTCAGCCTGAAGAGTTGCCAGGTTACTTCCGCCTTTTCGTTTCTAAACCAGGTGAGAGGTGGGGAGTGCATTTTAAGAAGAAATCGTCCCTAGCTTAGTTTGGGGTTTCCGTCAGACTGCTGTGAGAGTGGCGCCCTCCACGGGTAGGGGCGCAGGACTGGGCTGTAGTTTTGGGGTGTGTATGGAAGTTGGAGTGCTGAGGGAGCATCTGCATCGGGGGTCTGGATAAGTGTGGGAAGGTCTAGAAGTGGAGTTTGGAGACAAAATTGGAGCCACTCCCGGGGGGAGGGGGTTCTTAAGAAAGACAGCAAACCTAAACCCGAAAAAAAACCCACAAACAAACCACTCAGCTGGGAACAGGGGTCCCCGACAGGGGTCGCCCGTGTCCATGACGCTGCAGAGGAGTAGGCTAGCGCAGCGGGTCCAGCGGAAAAGACCCTAGGAGGAGAGTGGGCGTGAGCCACGTGCCGGTCGCTCGTGGTTTCTGGAGAGGGCTGGTCTGTGAGGACATTATTCCGCCTGCGAATGTGAAAGCACAAGGTCGAGGTCGAGAACGCATTTGATAGGATTGGAATAAAAAAACACGACACTGGCCAGGTCTGTAGTTACTGCGACAACGTGGTCACCAGGCAGTTGCAGGGAGCTAGAGGGTCATTTTCTCGGGTCAGTGAGACTCGGCAAAATCCGGGGATCCAGTCCTCTCGCGGAGTCAGGTGGGTGGAAGACAGGGGATAGAGGTCCCACAGCTGGTTACATCTCCCTCCTTCTGAGCCGGACTTGAAGCTTTTCATCTTTCCAAGCGGAGCATGCGGTGCTGCCCGGCACTCCCAGCCTGCGCTTAGATGCGCCCTCGGGGGACATCACTGGGCTCCGTGGAGGTGGGAACAGGCACAAAATGGTTCTGTGTTTATACACTGCGATTTCAAGCATGGTTCCCTCCCCTTTTTCTCCTGCCGTTGCCGCTGAGGAGGGCGCTGCTCACCCCAAGACTTTGGAAACCCACAATTTTGCACCGGGTCGGGCCATGAAAGCGAGTGTCCAGTTAATTCCAAAGTATTTCCCACAGGATGGTCGCAGGGCCCAAGTGTTCCTTTTTCATGGGAGCCGGGGGGTGGGGGGGGGGGAAGAGGGAGGAACTAAGGTGGTGCACGCGAGCAGCTGTACACAGAAGGGACTTGGGGCACTCCAGTGACTGGCATATGGGGACCTTTGCGCCTAAAACTGAGGGAGACGCCTGCGTGGTGGCGCAGGCTTTTAATCCCAGCACTCAGGAGGCAGAGGCAGGCGAATCTCTGTGAGTTCGAGGCCAGCCTGGTCTACAAAGCGATTCCAGGACAGCCAGGACTTCAAGAGAAACCCTATCGGAACCCTCCCCCTCCCCCCAAAAAAAGTCTGAGGGAGATCCCCAGGGTGAGGGCTGCTTCTTGCATTCAGTGCAGCATCCAGGAGTTCAGAGGCAAAGCCAGGAAAGGCTGGTCCCTGAGGAGGGACAGTGCCCAAACTTCTCAATTTCACTTTTTGAATTTTAGGGATATTGAGGATTGGAGGGATTATGTGGGATTCCAGGAAGGGCTAAGGACACTTGTGCACCCTTGGCCCAGTCCCACGGAGTTTTACTCCATTCTCATTAGCTCCCCCTTTTCTCCATGTGTCCGGCTTGCAGATGTTAACTTGGAAGGAAGGAAGATCTTGGCCCCTGGTGGGAAGCTACTTTTGGACCAGGGCCCACTGCCCTTAGATTGTAAACCATTATCAAAGAACTACACCAAATGAATGGATTGAGGTTCTATTAGGATATATGTATTCTGGGGAGGCCGAGGTTGAGCTGTTTGGTAGTGGGGAATAGGGAGGGACTTTGATGTTTTGAAGGAATTGTTGGCCATCCCTTCTTTGAGACAAACATCTGCAACTTTCTTCCACCACAGGATTAAATTGGCACTGCCTGGGCCCCTCCAAGCCATAAAGAAATGCCCTTTGGATCTTTATCTTAGCTTTCACCTGGGAACCTACCAACCCACCCACCTTCAAGAGGCAGGAAAAAGGCCCTTTGTGCACTTAGCAAAGTTCCAGTGCTTGCAAGGCTCCTTCTTATGCCGGTGTCAAGTACCGTGGGTGGAAATGGGCTTCAAGGGCACCTGGGCTGTGCGGATCTTAGAAGAAGCAGCGCCAGTGACCTGCTGCTCTGTAAATGCTAGCCTGGATCTGCTTCTGTGACAAACTGAGTGTTCCCTGTCTCCATGGGGGCACTTAGACCATGAAGCTCACACAGTCAGCTAGGGCAAGAGGTATCTAGGGTGAGATATATCATAGACTACATTTAAAAAAAAAAAGCCTTTTGTATGTATAAATAACACGTTCCATGATTCTTGATGTAGCAAAACAAAACAGAAATCCCAGAGATCTCAAGACCCTTCCTTCTTTCCTTCCTTCCTTCCTTCCTTTCTCCTCAATCAAAACCTTTACTGAGTATGTTCATCAAATTCCTTTTCTGCACATTTTAGCTGAAATGCCGGTTTTCCTTTTTCTTTTTTCTTTTTGTTCTTCATGGCAATAATGCCCCCAAAGAACTCTGGGAAGCAACAGGAGGTGTTAGCATTGCTCTGGGCTGAGCCTGAATGCACTCAGTTCAGTTTACTTAGTCTACTATGCTTTTGAATGTAAAGTCCTTGCCCCACCACAGATCCAAACTCTCTGGGCCCACACTTAAGTCTTCAAGTTTGTGTTCAGATATCAGAATTCCGTCTTTTTAAAAAGTTTGTCTTGAACAAGAAAGGTCTACTGTGAGGTTTAAATGCCCTCCATTTTGGTATGGTCAGTTTGGATAACATTTATCTCTTTGTATTTCAGGACTTGAGACTTTTGTCTGTATAGAGACCTGCAGGGCTCAAAAGGACATTTGTCTTGGACCAAGACGATAGTGAAATTTGTAATTCAGAATATATTTTGTATGCCACACCCCTGAATCTTATACCCATATTGCCTTACTAGCAGCTTGCTGTCTCTGATCTGTAACGGAAAGAGGGGGCATTATACTTGCTGCAACGGAACCAGGGGGTTGTCCTGTGTGTTCAGTTTGATAACTTGCCTAGTTTGTTTATAAGGAAAATCATTGGCAGGAGGAGAGAGGGAAAAGGTAGGAGGCCTGGCCTCTACTTTCAGAGATAGATCTGCTGGGCTCTGTGACCTGGCATGGATGTAGTTACCTCACTGAGTCTTCTCTACACAAGGCCATCAGCCTGGAGCCTGACTCAGTATGTCCGTGTTAACCACGAGGGACCAGAAACAAAGAGACAAAGGCTGTGACACAGTCTGTCTGTGCTAACACGCTCAAGTGATGCTCAGGCTTCACATCCCCAAAGTGTAGTAAAACACAACTGGCTTTAGGTGACAGTTGTGTGACATAAGGTCTGAGAGCAGCTGGTGGGTTGTAGGCCACTATGCAGAAATAAGTGCTGCTATTGTTCAGTGACGTAAAAGCCACATGAGGCCTTGTTTTCATTTCTGCTCTGGAAAGTCGTGCTCAGGCTGGGGTTTGTGAGGTTTCTTTCACTGCACCTCCTGAAGAAATGCCCGGTTTGATTTGTCTGCTTATTGCTAGGTCTAAAAGGGACCTTTACAAAAATCACTGTGTGTGCCCTATCCCAGACCTGGTGGAGTGTACTCGGACTGCCTTGGCTAATGTCTCTATTGTATCTTGATGTCTAAGGCTTATTGGTAACCCATGAGAAAGTGTTCACTCTTCACCAGGTGACTCAAAGCTTTCTGTTTTTAGTCTTTGGGTTTGGGCACTGGGCAGCCCAGCCTTTGTAAGATCAGGGCAGTTCTTTTACTTATGTATTTATTTAATGCAAATGGGTGTTTTGCCTTCGTGTATATCTGTGTATCATGAGCGTGCATTCTGTGGAGGCCAGACGGGGTTGGATGCCCTGGAACTAGAGTTACAGGTGGTTGTGAGGCACCGTGTGGGTGCCGGAACCTTAGCTCTCTCCAAGAGCAGCAAGTGCTCTTAATTGCCAATTAGCAAAAATAATTTCTTACTAAAGAAATAAACAAGAGAGTTAGTATATTGCTAATATATTGTGTATTGTGAAGAGAGACTCTGGATAGAACTGTGAGCCTAACAGCTAACAGGAGTAATGTATATTCACAGTGCCAGTTCAGCTTTCTTCTGAAAAGATGCTGTCCTCACACTGGCCACTCGGTTGTCCAAGAGCAATGAGTTAAAAGTGACAAAATGCCACCCAAATTGATAGTTATGTCTTATGTAAGACATGAACCCCGTGATAACTAGACTTTTCACCACTTATGTCAGACAAAATGTCTGACATAAAAGGAGAGAGTTATATTTCAGCTCACAGTTTCGGAGGTTTGTATCTATAAACCTAGACTCTTGTTTTGGGGCCCACGGTCAGACAAAAAACGTCATGATGGTGAGAGCCTCGCGAGGGGGTGAGGGTGTAGGACAAGAGACAGCTCCCAGGAACATGACCCCAGTGACTTAATTTCTCCTACTAAGCCTCTTCTCTACTGAGGGTCATCCCTTGAATATATGAGTCTGTCATGGCGGGGGGGGGGGTGGGGGGATGGGGGGTAGGGAGGTGGCAGCAGGGGGCATCAGTTTATATACCAACCATAACACCACCAGTGGCTTTTCTTATATGATTACACACCGACTAATGTGTGACTTATATGATTTCTTATATGTTTCACACACTGACTAAAGAAAAAAAAGTCCATTTATGTTTTTCTGATTTTTTTTTTCTGGAAAAAATGAGTAGAACATTTGTACAATAATTTGTAAATTGTTAAAACATTTGTAAAATAGAGCAAGCGTTGTCAGTGCAATGATTGAAGAAAGGTGACTCGGAGCTTTTCAGGGGGAAGGGGTGATGGGGTTTAAATATTTTAGGGTTTCTGTTTATTATCATTATTAGTGTGTGCATACATGCGTTGTGTGAAGGTCAGAGGACAATTTTCCAGAGTCAGCTCTCTCCTTTCCCCTATGGGCTCCAGGGAGTCAAACTCAGATGGTCAGGCTTGTGCAGCAGAGGATTCTATCTGCTGAACCATCTTGCGGGCACATACGTATATCTGCATCCTATATGAAGCCTAGTCTTCAATTAACTAACTAGCTTGCCGGCCTGCCCGCCTTCTTTCTCTTTCGCTTTCTCTTTCTCTCTTTCCTTCCTTCCTTCCTCCCTCCCTCCTTCCCTTCCCTACCCCCCAATCCCTCCCTCCCTCCATCCTTTCCTTCTTTCTCCTTATTTGGTTTCATCCTGTATTAGTTCATCACACACCCAATGGTCTTACTGGGGGAGGGGAAAGGAGGGGCTCTAGAAGATTCCCGTGAAGCACCAGAGAGGCGGAAATCGGTCCGGTTATCAGTGTGTTTTCGGCGTTGTTCAAGTATACAGGCCACCTCCTTTTACTTAACACTGGTAAGTTTTTATTCTGCGAATTTCTTTTCTCCTCCCCACGCAGTTTTATTTCCTGAGAAAAAGAGATATCAAACTGTGCCTCCTCTGCTCTCTGGTAGATGTAGTCATTTTGTTTTCTTTTCCCTACATTTGATCAAAACTAGTGCATGTACTGAATTGTGTTACTGGAGGCAGCTATGTCGCCCAGTGCTCGTTCTTGCAAAGGCTCCTCCGGTTCATCGTAATTGAGATGAGCACCAGGTCACGTTGACAGAGGACATCCAGATCTGAGGACCCGACCCCGAGATGAGTGAATCCTGCATGAATCTGATTGCTCAAAAATTGCTGTTAGTCTAACAGTTGCTGATTTAAGCATCTGCTGTCTGCCAGCCACACTCTTCCTATTGTGTTGTGGTCTTCCTTTATCTTTTATTTTGTTTGTTGGAGAAAGGACCTTATTCTGTGGCAGAGGCTTGCCTTGAACTCTTGGGAGTCTTGTTGCCTCCGCCTTCTCCTACGTGCTGCAATGAAAATCGGGAGCCGCACTAATGGCTTAGTAGATTTCCACATTTCCTTGTTGGGGAGGAAGAGGGAGGATGGAGAAGTGCTCGCGGGGCAGGGGGTGGGGTGGGGTGGATGGGAGTGGGGGGGGGGTAGAGCGCACATGTAGGCCTGAGGGAGTCACTCTTCTGGTATTCTTCGTCTTGTTGTTGTTGTTGTTTGTTTGTTAGTTTGTTTGTTTGCTTTTACTGAGACAGGGTTTCTCTGTGTAGCTGTCCTGGAGTCACTTTGTAGACCAGGCTGGCCTGGAACTCCTAGAAATCTGCCTGCCTCTGCCTCCCAACTATGTGCCAGCATGGCTTAGCTGCTTTTCCTGTTTCTAAAACAGCCTCTTCCACTGTCCTGGAATTTATGGATTAAACTAAACTGGCTAACCAACAAGCCCCAGGGACCAACTGTCAGTACCTCCTGAGTCCTGAGATTACTGGAGTGTGCCGCCATGAGCCATGCTGCTGCCGCAGCCGCCATGAGCCATGCTTCACTTCCTTGTGTTTGTGTCGCAAGCACTTTGCCAATAGACATCTCCCTAGCCTAGCCTTCAAATAGAAGTTGCTAAATGGAAATTTTATTGTTTCCCTTTTCATTATGATGTCTATTTCCAGAACCCAAGTTACATCTCTAGGTTAGTGAGAGTTTATCTCCTTTCTTTCACAGGAGGGAAGACTGAGGCCTTCTTTTCTTCTAGCACCTTCTTTGTTGTGCAGCTCAGAGCCTTGGGCGGGGGAGGGGGGAGGGAGGGAGGGGCGGAAGGGGGGGAGAGGGCATTTGAAAAGACCAGGTGTTAATGCTGTACAGTTTATCAGGCTGCTCCACACTACAGTCTATGGACTGCAGGCACGTGGCCAAGCGAGGGGTGGGGGTGGGGTGGGGGGCAATGGCGGCTAGTTGGGTTGTCACAGGAGGCAGCGTGGTTTGTCTTCTGTAAATTTCTATACCTTTGCTAAGTTCTTTCTTAAGTAACTTAGGGTGTTTTTATTTACTTTGCATACATTTTCAGTTTACATAGCTAAGTCCCCATGCATACTTAAATGATTTATTAAAATCTGACATATGTGCAAATTTGTGTCTTAAACCCACAAATGCCCCCAGACTTGTGTGAATTTACAGCCAGATGGTGGAGCTCTGCAGGCTTGCTTTCTGGTTGTGGTTTCCAAGAGTTTGCTCCTAGGGGTGGTATTCATTTTAGTGTTCTGGTTGCCTGATTGAAGCAAGTTTGTGCAGATATGTACATGTGTGACCATGTGTGCAAATGCACGTGGAGGGCAGTGGTTGATTTGGGGTGTTTCCTCAGTTGTTCTCCTCCTTGTTTTTTTTTTTTTTTTGAGATAGATTCTCTCTCTGAATGTGGAACACACCGGTTCAACTACACTGACTGGCCACCAGGCTCCAGGGATCTGCCTCGTCTCACCTCCATAGAACTGGAAGTATAGACCAGAGCTGCCCCACCTGGTCTATTATGTGGGTGCTGGGGATCCGAACCCCTGTCTTCATACTTGCCTGGCAGCGCTGTCTCAGCCAGAAAGTGGTTCCTTATGCATTGTAAGCTTGAGTGTTACCATCTGTGAGGCGCGGTGCTGAGCATCTGTCTATCTGGTGTGAGTTTCTCAGTTCATAAACATCACCCAGAGCACCGGACTATGTCTGTTAGACGGCATCACTGCAATCCAGTTCACAGGAAGCGCTCTTTGCAAATTTCTTCACTTTCTGAGTTCTCACAGCTGAGCAGCCGTTGTCTAGGTTAATTTAATTGACTAGTAAGTGTATGCACAACGTGTAATAGTGTGTTTACTCACTTTGTGACAATTTGGGACAATGCTGTAATTTATTCTTTTTAGTATTGGTAGAACATGGGGAAACCTCATATTTGGCATTTGTTCAATGTGTCGGAACCAAGGAGACCATGTCTGTGCAAATTTGAAAACTTAAGTTTCTTCTTGGACCAGGCTTAGTGAAAAACATCTTTAATCCCAAGACTCAGGAGGCAGAGACTGGTGGCTATCTACGAGTTTGGACCAGCCTGGTCTACATAGTGAGACACTGTCCCCCCAAAAAGAAGGTTGGGGGAGGGTTTCTTTTTGTTTGTTTTGTTTTCCCCTGAGTGGTAAGCAAGCTTATTGAGAGGTAGAGAAACAGCTCCCTTCAGTGGAAGGACAAGAAAGAGTGCCGCCCTTTTCCTCCCCCTCCCCGACTTTCCTCCAGCTCCTTTCTTTCTTTCTTTTTCTTTTTGTAAAACTTCTTTTACTTTAATCCTATGTCCGAATTCAATCCTTTGTGGCTTGGATGCCAATTCCTGGCACAAGAAGCCCTAGTTAGGTACCCTAATGCCAAACCCTCTTGTATTCGGGTTGAGTTTTCCTAACCCAAAAGTCTGAAATGCAAAGTGCTCTGAAATCTAAAACTCCCTGAGTACTGAAGGAGCACTGCACGTGGAAAAGTCTACACCATGAAACTCAGTGTCAGGTTCACAGTGTCAGCAACCCTGCATGACAGCTGGGCACGGAGATACCTGCCTGTGAGTGGCATAGACAGCTTCTAAAACAACAAATCCCTCCTATGAACTAACTTCAGACTGTCCATATAAGGTGTTTATGTAAGAAACAATAAATTTCATATCTGGACTTGGGTCCTATCATACTATATTGTGTATTTGTATCTTCCACATTCCGAGAGAAAAAAAAAATCTGAAATTCAAAACACTTTTTGTCCTAAGCATTTTAGATAAAGGGATTCTCGACTTGTGGTATGTAACCAGGCAGTACACAATGTTATCTTTCTTTATAGTAAATAAATAACTTGTGACTAACTAGTTGATAAGTGAACGCCCCGTCAAGATGGAGTACAGCCGAATGTTGAAAATTTTTTCCCTCCTCATAGAAAGCTGTTCTGGTTGCATTCCTGTTGCTGTGATAAAATTCCCTGACAGAAGCAACCTAGGGGACAAAGGGGGTTATTTGGTTCTTAATTCCAGCTTACAGACCACCATTTAAGGGAAGGCAAGGCAGGAATTTCAAGCAGCTAGTCCAAGGGACACGTGCAGTTCAGAGCAGAAAGAAAGGAGTCCTTGCCTGTTGACGTGCATGTGGGTTTTTCTCTGTTCACGTGCAGTTCAGGATTCCTTTGCCTGTGAAGTGGTGCTGCTCAGAGCAATCTGCCCACATCAATTAATTAATCCAGATGCTTCCCTATAGACATGCCCATAGGCCAACCTAAGGTATGCAATCCTTCGTTGAGGCTCTCTCTTCTTCAGGCGATTGACTCTAGATTATGTCTCCTTCGTGGTTAAAGTTGACCACGACAGAGACTTACTTTAAAAATTTTAGTTAAATTATTTTTATTTGTGGTGTTCGCGAGCGCCACATGTGCGCGTGTGCGCATGCGGATGGTAAAGGCCGACAATGTCTTCCTCACTCTCTATAGTTTGAGATGGCATCTCCTCTCACTGAACCTGGAACTTACTGATTCTGATAGGCTGGCCACCCGGTGCTGGGGTTATAGGCATTTATTACTGCTTCTGGCTTTGTTTTATGTGGACTTTAAGATTCGAACTCAGGTCCTTGTGCTTGCATAGCAAGCATTTTTATTGGCTGAGTCATTTCCTTAGCCAGGAGGCTTATTCTGCACATAATTACCCCCCAACCCCTCTCCCTCCCACTCACCCCCTCCCACTGCCAGCAGCTGACTCTACTCACTTTATAGTTCCTGTAGCAAAGGTTGTTTGAGGATTGAGTTAAGGAGACCTCTTAACCACAGGGAATTAGAAACTAAAAGTTACTGTACAGGGGAGGTGGTGGCTGCCTCTAGCCCTAGTGTTTTCTCCTGGACTGCCTATTATTTCCAACATATCTTATTTCCTAGTCTTGGGGTATGAATCTGCTTGCAAAAATTTTTTTTTAGCATTTCTTATGCTAGGACAGCAATTTGTGTCAGATTTCAATCTATTTAAAGTGAAAAACCAATGAAGTCTGGTTGAAAATGGAGAGTAAATTGCTGTCCTAATCAAGGTAAGTCAAACACCGAGTGCATGGTAGATGGCGCCAGTCCACAGACCTTCTGCCCCAGGCAATCGGTCCATCTCATTTGATGATGGGAGGAGGCAGGACGTGTCTGTCCTTAGGAAGGCTAAGCATTGGCCAGTGAAAGCGGGAAGCAGTGTACTTAGTCAAGCATTATTAGCAGAATGAGCCCTGTGACAAGGTGACTAGAAATGAAAATCACACTGCTTTTCATCTTTAAAGCCGTTTGTGGACATGTTTCTACCGAGTCTCTAATGAGTGCTGGCTGTGTGCACTTAGCCTCCTAGGAACATGGAGGTTAGGGTTTTTTCAGAGATCAGATTTTGGTCTGAAACTTGGCTGTGCTTCGTTTAGATGCCTTTGAGATGTCCCTCTTGGATTCGAATTTTCGGAAAGGTCTCAGGTTGGGTTTCCTGAGTTCATTTTGGGATTCCTGGTGGGGTGGGACTTCACAAGTCTTTAGTGTGAATCTCTGTATTTTATTTCCTACCTGGAAAAATTACCTCCCCCCCCCTTTTTTTTGAGTTGGGATATAAAATAAATTAAGTGCAAAGTAAACAGTATAAAACGAGCTTTTGGAGAATCAGGTATGTGGAAGTTAATGGAGGAGTTAGAGAGGACATCGAGGACGCATTCCTGACGGAGGATTGAGAAGGTAAGGATTTAATTTTTAAAAAAGTATAAAATAAAAGGAGAAATGAAGTAGTTCTAGCCTTTGAATGAATGAATATTAGAATGAAAGGGAAAGTGAAGGTGAGGAAATTAGAAGTAATTCTAGTGTCCTAGAATTGAAGAAATTGACAGAAGTCAGTGGGTGCCTCCACACAGCCAAATAGATTGCCACTAGACAAGGCGTGGTGACATTTCTGAGCCTCTGTCCTTGGCCTCTCACTGAGTGCTTGGGTTACAGATGCCTGCCACCCAGCTTGCTACGGCTTCTTCCTTCTCTTTCTCCTCCTCCTCCTCCTTCTTCTCTCTCTGTCTCTCTGTCTATCTCTCTCTCTCTGTCTCTCTCTCCTTCCCTACTCCTCCCTCCCTCCCTCTGTCTCTTTCTGTCTCTCTCTGTCTCTGTCTCTGTCTCTCTGTCTCTGTCTGTCTGTCTGTCTGTCTGTCTGTCTCTTTCTCTCTCTGTCTCTCTCTCTCTGTCTCTCTGTGCTGGTGATCCAAACTCAGGCCCTCATGTTTGCATGGCAGGCACCTTCAGATGGAGCCACCTATGTCCACGGCCCTGGCATTCTTTGTTTTATTACGGAGAGGAGCTGTCCTTACAATTTTGTTGGCTTCTTTATGTTCTTCAGAGTTAGCGCAGGCATTGGATGATTCTCGTTCTATTTTCTTGTGGAAATTAAATGTATTGATGAACACAGCAAGGCAGACTGTGATTCTTTCTCAAGCCAGAGATGGCATTTCAGCAAAAGCTTTTCCTAGATGAGAGTAAGCATGGAAACATGACCATATTCATTATACACCCATTTTTTCCAGCTCTCAACGAAGTACTATACAGCATGGTAAAGTGCTCTCCATATAATAGTAGATAAAAATTGGGTTAGATTCTGAATTTTTTATGAACTTACAAAAATATGTGCCAAGAAGCCATTTTTGAGAAGATAGAAATACTTGAAAATGACTTTCCCTGCATGTAGGGTTAAAGATGATTTTTGTTTACTGCCTTATTTAATTTAATTTTCCTGGATTTCTGTCATGACTGCATTCACACTTTATGTAGGAAAGAAAATGCAAACATTGTTGAAAACCTGAAAATATGACTTGCCATTGCTGAAAAGAATGGTGTTTTCCAGCTACGTGAGAGGGCACAGGGGAAGACTGGAGGGTGGGCGGGTTGCTCTCCTAGGGAGGTGCTTGCTGAATTTGAGCCTTGGCATCCGCATAAAAACGTGCTTGCGGGGTGGTGACAACAGACAAATTCCCAAAGTTTACTGGCTGAATTTGTGAGCACTTGAGACACAGTTTAGCTTCCATAGGGATAATGTACACTCACTTCCTCATGCCTGTACACACATGCACACACACATACACACACACACGCACATACATGCACACACACACATACACACATGCACACATACACACATACACATGCACATACAAGGACAAAGGCTTGGAGTTGTGTGAGGTTTAATTTTCCGGCTCATCCTGAAAAATTTTCTCTTTGTTGCCAATAACATTCCCTTTTTTGTGTAAAAATGTTTTGTGTAAAATGATCCATTTGGTACCTTCACGTCAGTGTCTTACTTACGGACTTCCCTTCTATGCTGTCATGTCAGATACAAATAAATACAGGGTTGAACCACTGTAGCGTCACAAAGACTTTATCAACACCTCTCCTCCATTTGATAATTGTCACAGGAGCCACTGATAGCCAATTTATTAATAGGCATATTCATGGACCTCCCCCCTCCCCTTCCAGAAAAGCCTTGTGTCTGACAACATTTTTCGGGTGAGATGTCTTTTTAATTTACAAATAAAGGAGAAAAGTACATAGTCTTAGGGTAGCACAAAGAGGTTGGTTTCTAACCTAGCCTCTCCTCTGACATTGCTATCAAAGCGACATGGTCACTTAGGGTCCAGTACTAGAGAAAACGTGTCACGTCCTGCTAGTAGAGGGAAGTGGGGCCGTTTGTAGTTTCTTAGGCTTTGAAATCCCTGTGTTCTCTTTTAACAAGCTTGACATTATTAAATTAAGTTAATAGTTTATTGAAAAGAGCCAAGCATTGTTGGTGGTTTAGGATGTGTTCCAAAGTCTCACAATGTGGCTTCCCAGTGCTGGGTGTGTTGTACACAACTGTTGGACTCAGGGATATGTAAGTTTTCCTATGTCTGTCCTGTTGTTTTGGTTTTTTTTGTTTTGTTTTGTTTTTTGTTTTGGTTTGTTTGTTTGTTTGCTTATTTAGGAGAGTTGCTTTTTTTTTTTTTTATTGTACCAGGTGTGAAGTGCAGTTGAGGTTATTTTCTGCCGTGGAGTTGGCTATTGGTTCTCTATGTTCAAGGTTGCTCAGTAGCTGTCTTTGTCCTCGTGTCCTTCCAGAATCAAGGTGTGCCCTTTCATATAAAATCGTATTTTTGATTCTTTGTCCAGCAGTTCTTTTTTTTGGATCCTTCGCTTTGTGTAAGTGCATCTACACTGGAACCAGCATCCTAAAGCCGCCGTGATAAATCCCTCACCCCCGCCCCACGCCAACAGCACATGATCTTTGAGTTTGGTTACCAGGAAGTGTCCAAGTATGGCCAGAACAGATCTGAAGGAGCCATCTGACAGCAAATCACCCAGGGAGTGCTTTCAACTTGTAAAATTCCTAAGAGTTTTTAAAGGGATTCTTCTCAGCTCCTGGGGCAGGTCCAGTGTGAATTCTTCCCCACCTGTATCTACCCACCTTGGCATTTTTTTTTGAGCCAGAGTCGCCCTCTCTAGGAGCTCGCTGAGTAAGGTAGTCTGGCTGGCCTGTGAGCCCCAGGGTTCTGCTTGTCTCAGCCTCTGCAGTGCTGGGATTGCATAAGCGCCATGTGCCTGGCTTTCTTTTTAAACACTGCCTGGAGATTGCTTACAACCAGATCCTCGTCCCTGTAAGGCAAGCACTTGATTAAGCTATCTTTTCAACTCCAGATGTTTAAATATAAATTTGCTGTAGTTTAGCCATGTGGAACACACCCATCATCTATGTACTTGGGAGGTGGAGGGAGAAGATTGATGAATTTGGTGTCATTCTTGGCTACTTAAAATGTTTGAGACTAGCCTCAGGAGACCATGTCTCAATTTTTTTCTTTCCCCCAGTCCCAAATCCTGATATTAAAATCCAATTCCTGAGTTACACTAGGTATAGGTCGTGTACTCAGCAGTGACATGAAGCCTGTGTCACCAGGCAGCATAGGAAGTTCCTGTGGATGGTGCTGATATTCAAAATCTATAATTCCATCTTTCCTATAAGTTTTCCAATAATATCCAGTGAATGTCCTTCCATATGCGTTTTCTCCATGACAAAGCTTTGCTTACCTCATGTTGGAATTAGTTGTATTCTGTAAGTACACCTCAGAGGGAAAGAGGCAGAATGAGGCTAAAAAGGGGGAGCAGGCTTATTGTTTTAAATGTGATTTAGATAAAATGATAGTCTGATGAAGAAAATACACAATTAATACTAAAGAGGCATCATAGATTCTCAGCCTTCCAGAGTTGAAAAGAATCTTTGATTGCGTGTAATCAAACCTCTTATTTAACTGATGAAGAATTTGAGGCACAGAAGGTTAATTTATGTCCCATGGCTTGATAATGGCTTAGTCACTATGTATTCAAGTTAATGGTTTTTTTCACCAGGCCAAGGCAACTTTCGCAATAAGTCCCCATACTGTAGTTCTGTGGCCCGTCTGCTTTCGAGACAGAGGAGCCAGCTGTGTTGCCATGGCTGATAGTAATAAAAAGGAAGTTCCTCCTTTAGAAGCTCAGCTTGCTAAACTTCCTTATGTATTTTTTGGAAAGAGAATCATTCTACATTTTAATAGACACCTTTAACTTTGGTTTGAAATTATAGAGTTTATTTAAAAATAAGAGCCAAAAAAGGGATGGGAGTGTAGCTTAGTGGAGGATTTACAGATGAGGACACACATGCACAGACACACACACACACACACACACACACACACACACACACACACACACACACAGAGGAAATATGCTGTCTTCTAAAAATAGCTCTTCTATGCTGGGTGTAGTGGCGCAAACCTTTTATCCCAGCACTCAGGAAGGTGAGGCAGGCGGATCTCTGTGAGTTCGAGGCCAGCCTGGTCTACAAAGTGATTCCAGGACAGCCAAGATAACACAGAGAAACCCTGTCTCGAAAAACCAAAACCAAAACCAAACAAAGTAGCTCTTTTTATGGGTTCAAGGTGAGAGTATTGTTAGGAAAAGGATTTGGTTTTTAAAATATCCTGTTATTAGCCAGACATGGCCAATATAGTGTCTATAATCCTAGGATTTGAGTTATGGAGGCCACAGGATCAGGAGTTCAAAGCCAGCCATGGCTACATAGAGAGTTTGAGGCCTATCTGGGCTGTATGGGATTCTGTGTAAAAAGTAACAACAAACAAAAACTTAAGCAAAAGAAGTGTGTGTGTGTGTGTGTGTGTGTGTGTGTGTGTGTCCTCCCACATGCTAAGGATCACTTAAGCAGTAAAGCTGATCTTCAGCCTAAATACCCTGTCTTTATTTTGCTGAACTTAATGGAGTGATCAGTTGTCACCAGTAAGACTTGACCTCCCATTCCATTTAAAGTAAAATAGACCTGAAAAAAGGGAAAGTAAATAGAAATTCCTGTGGAAGTAGTGTGCCATTCTTATAGTTAATAGGTTTCCCCCAGCGCTATCTATTTCCATAGGCTACATTAGTGGCTGAGAGCTGGCTGTGTGGTGATTTATTCTTGCCACAGTGACTACATGCTGTGAAAAGATTGTATTTTGTTAGGAGTATTTTTACTGTGTTCTGTCGATTATACCTTTTAAATGTCTTGGGTTTGTTTTCTTTATTTCTTCTTGACTGTTTTAGCTTCTTCCCTTACCCGTTGGTTGCCTGCACTCTCTTGTTTTAAGTCTGCCCCCTCTGTAAGTCAGCTTTTCATTGCTGTAACAAGGTACTAAAGAAAACCAAATGAAACTAAATAAGCAAACAAACAAAACAAAGTGAAGGGAGTTTCATTCTGGCATGTGGTGAGAAAGTGAGGTCCAAGGCTGTCAGCACTCACACTCACGCAATCTTCACCTTCTTCAACGAGTCAGGGCCGCAGACTCACCTTGCCAGCCAGCTTGCTCTTAGCTCCCCTCCCTCCACCATCCAAGGCTGGAATTATGGTCAGGTTGCCATCCCACCCAGCACTTGTGCTGCTTCTGGGGCTCTGAACTCTGGTCCTCAGGCTTACCTGGAAAATGCTTTAGCAACTGAGCCATCTCTCCAGCCTTTGATCTATCTATCTATCTATCTATCTATCTATCTATCTATCTATCTATCTATCATCTATCTATCTATCATCTGTCACCTATTTATTTATCTATCTGTCATCTATTTATCTATTATCTATCTATCTATCTATCTATCTATCTATCTATCTATCATCTTTCTATCTATCGTCTATCTATTTATCTATCAATCAATCATTTGTCTATCTGTCTATCTGTCTCCCATATCATCACTGATATTGACTCTTACTCCTTGGTCATTTATCCTCATGTTTGCTTCATAAAACATAATGAGCCTCTGTGCTCAGAGAATAGTGAATGAAAAAGAGACAATCTAGTTACTTGGGGTATCTTCTATTTTTGTCATTCTATTTGCTTACTCATGAGCAGGATGCCTAGATTACTGCTTAACGAACCATTTAAGGTGGTTTTATATTTCCTAGTGTGAAGCGGACATTCTCTTATTTGTATTTTGATTGAGAAATAGTCTGGGCTCCTTCCAACAGTGTGTCATGATCCAACACGTGGATAAAGAAACATGCAGGGAATTAAATCTCAGTGCTGGGGCATTTTGCAGCCTCTTGCTGATGACTAGAGCTGTCTTCACACCTTCTTGCCGTTGCACCAAAGACTCATCCTTGTTTCTTTAAAGTAGCAAACAATTATGATTTTTATTTTGTTATTTTATAGTTGAAAATAGGTTCTTCTCTCATACGATACACCCCAGCCACAGTTTTCCCTCCTTCCACTCCTCCCAGCTCCCCCTCAGCTCCCCCCAGCTCCCTCCAGCTCCCCTAGCTCCCCCCAGCTCCCCTAGCTCCCCCCAGCTCCCCTAACTCCCCCTAGCTCCCCCAGCTCCCTCCAGCTCCCCCCAGCTCCCCCAGCTCCCCCTAGCTCCCCCTAGGTCCCCCTAGCTGCCCCCAGCTCCCTCCAGCTCCGTCCAGCTCCCCCAGCTCCCCCTAGCTCCCCCAGCTCCCCCCAGCTCCCTCCAGCTCCCTCCAGCTCCCCCCAGCTCCCCCAGCTCCCTCCAGCTCCCCCTAGCTCCCCCTAGCTCCCCCAGCTCCCCCCAGCTCCCTCCAGCTCCCCCAGCTCCCTCCAGCTCCCCCTAGCTCCCCCTAGCTCCCCCAGCTCCCCCCAGCTCCCTCCAGCTCCCTCCAGCTCCCTCCAGCTCCCCCCAGCTCCCTCCAGCTCCCCCTAGCTCCCCCCAGCTCCCTTTTCTTTTAGATCTACTCCCCCTTCCTTTCCTGGATTCAGTGTTTTATGAACCTACAGCTGATCTGAGAGCTCAGTGTTTTCTAGGAGAAAACCTTAATAATACTAGCAGGTGTGTGTGTGTATGTGTGTGTGTGTGTGTGTGTGTGTGTGTGTGTGTGTGTGTGTGTGTGTTAAGAAGGTGATATTCTTAGACCACTCATCAACAAGTGAGCTACACATCATTCCACTGCTAGTACTATAGCCTTTTTTGTTTCTTTTTTTTTTTTAAGCTTTATTTATTTATTATGTATACAGTGTTTGCCTGCATGTAAACCTGCATGCCAGATGAGGGCATCAGATCCCATTATAGATGGTTGTAAGCCACCATGTGGTTGCTGAGAATTGAACTCAGGACCTCTGGAAGAGCAGACAGAGCTCTTAACCACTGAACCATCTCTCCAGCCCCTTGTTTATTTTTTCAATTGTCTACCTTTGTCTTTTTTTTCTGATTTCAGTTTTTATTTGCATGCGAAATAAAAGAGCACCTTGAATTATATACAATGTATATTTTAACAGTTTATATTTGATATAAAATGTAATTGCATATAGATTAAAGCCTTTTTTAGAGAGGACACATGTGTCCCAGGCTGTCCTTGAACTTGCCATGAAGCCAAGGATTTCTTCACCAGTGCTGAGTGCTGGGATCCCAGGTGTGCAGAGTCACATATGGTATTGGAGGTAAAACCTAGAGCTTCACGCACTCTAGGCAAGTATTCGCCCAAAGGAGCCGCATCCTTAGCCCCAAACAAATAAAGACTTAAAAATGCAGCACAGTGGTGGTCCACACCTTTAATCCCAGCACTTGGGATCTCTGAGTTCAAGACCAGCCTGGTCTACAGTGAGTTCCAGGACAGTCAGGGCTGTTACACAGAAAAACCCTATCTTAAAACAAAACAAAATAAACAAGCCAACATTTAACAATGCCACACCAGACTTATGTACCAGAGATGAAGATGCTGGTATTATTAAAGATTGCTCCCGGTGTCTCATGGGCTCTAGCACAGATGTACTGTGTTGCAGGATTCTCTGGGACCTGTAATTACACCTGTAATTACACAGTGTAAATGAGGAAAGGCGGAGCTATTTTATGATGGGGAAAGTCTTACCCATTTCTAATTTGTGAAAATAAGCAAACCAGTGTGCCAAGGCTTATTACATAACTGTTCTCAGTCCTAACTCACTGGGGTACAGGATGGTGTCTTACAAAGTCAGGGCTGCACGTTGGGAGCTGAAACAATGGCTCAGCATCAGAGGAGAAGTGGCTGGCTGCCTGTCTGATAGTCTCATGGCGGACTGGTGCTTAGACCGTATTCACTGGTGAAAAATGTGTCTGAGGTAGTGGTGCTGATGACCGCTAGGAAATCATTAGCTTTGCTGTGCTGTGACCTTTGTTGTTGACGATGTGTAGAGGTGTGATGAGCCGTTCGTTGTAATTCCTGGCATTTCCAGTTGGCAACTGCGTTATGCTGCTCCTGAAACATTAGGACGAGGTGGTGGCCGCTATGCAAGGGTTCTGTTTCCTTAGGAGAGCGAAGTGGGTTAATCTGATGTCAGGGCTCTGATCTTTTGTTTTTGTCTCTCCTTACATAACTTCCTGCAGCATGAATTAAGGGAGGAGGACACACATCAGCATGAAGAGACGTTTGTCAGCTTCCGAGATGCAGAACTCATCGTCACTGTTGGAGAAGCAAACCGCCCCAGCAAATGGGAACGGGGCCCTTCACTCAGGTAGGATACTGCATATTTGAGTTTTCTGAAATTTTGGCTCTTTTTCTTGAGATGCTCAGGAAACAACGGAGATCGCATTTCCCGGCATTCGCTGTCCCAGCCAAACCCACAGGTCTACAGATAGAGCATCTTTCAAGTTACACAGATTTTTTGGGTCAATGTTAATATTGACCGTACAAGACAGAGTGGGCTAGGTCACAGTGAGGTCTCAGTGCCTTGTGCTGGGAAGTGCCTGTAAGTGACTGTGCTGTCTCAACAGATGTGGTGTTCTCACGCCTAGTGATGACGCTGTCCCTCAGTGCTGTGCCTCAGCAGTGGCCTGAGACAGTGTGCATGGGAAAAGAATAGTTAACTGTAGGATAAGAAATTGCCGCTACACTCTCCAAACTATCGAGCATGTCTTTGGAAAGTATGTAGTGGAAAAGAAGTGTAGGTCATGTGAATTTGTGTGATGTAATTGGATAAAACAAAACAAAAAAGTAAACAAAAAGCCACACTGCGTTTGACTGGGTTTTAATATTTAATGAATTTATAAATGCATCCCTAAAATATTTTAGGCACTGGTTTATTTTAAAAGGATACTTTTTTTTTCCTGAAAATAGAATCGCATGATTTATATATCAGCAAATTAAATAAGGGCAAGAGAGCCTTATGAATCATTAATACTTGCTACAGTGAATTCAGACAAAATGTTGCCCATTAACTTAGGAGGGAGAACTGACCATTGTCTAATGAAATTACCACTTGTTGGTGCCCGGCGTGCTGACTCAGCACTCGGGAGGCAGAGTCCGGTGGATCTCTGTGAGTTCGAGGCCGACCTGGTCTATAGAGTGAGTCCAGGACAGCCAAGGCTACACTGAGAAACCCTGTCTTGAAAAACCAAACCAAGCCGGGTGTGGTGACGCACGCCTTTAATTCCAGCACTTGGGAGGTTGAGGCAGGCGGATCTCTGTGAGTTCGAGGCCAACTTGGTCTACATAGTGAGTCCAGGACAGCCAAGGCTTCACAGAGAAACCCTGTCTCAAAAAAAAAAAAAAAAAAAAAAAAAAAAAAGAAAAAGAAAAGAAAGTATCATTTGTCTTCACTTTAAAATAATAAAGTGTATGTGTTTGTGTGTGTGTTTGCCTTTGCTGTGTGTGTGCTTGCGACTGCACACATATACATCTGTTGACTTCAGGTATCTTTTTCAGTTGCTTTCCACTTTATTTATTTTTATTCATTATTAATAACAATTCAGGCAGAAATTTGCAGAGGTCAGAGGACAGCTTTTGTACTGAGATCATCAGGCCTCTGCCACAGCACTTTTACCCACTGAACTTTTTCACTGGCACTTCTACTTTATTTTTTGAGGAAATGTCTCTTGCTGACCTAGGGGGTCTTCTGTTCGTTCGTTCGTTTTCTAACTGGCTAGCCTGCAAGTCTCTGTTTCTCCAGCACCAGGATTACAGGCATGCACCACTGTGCTTGGGTCTCATGTGGATCCTGGGGGTCCACACCCAGGTCCTCAGGGCTGTACAGCAAGCTTCTCTCTAGCCACAGTTGCATTTTTAAAAAAAAAGAATGACGCTGGAGATTGAGCCAATGGCTTTGACTATCCTAGGCAAGCCCTCTGCTACCAAGCCACAGCCTCCTGCCGCAGCCTTATTTTTGTCTACTGAGTAAAGTAATCTTACACTTTGGAAGTTCCTAGGCATTCCCTGCATTTTTTCTTTTTTAATTTTTAAAAATTTTTTTCATTTTATTATTTTATTCATATTACATCTCGATTGTTAGCCCTTCCCCTGTTTCCTCCCATTCTTCCCTCCCTCCCACTTCCTTCCTTCCTTCTCCCCTCCCCTATGTCTGTGATTGAGGGAGACCTCCTCCCCCTCTATATGCCCTTAGAATATCGAGTCTCTTCTTGGTAACTTGCTATCCTTCCTCTGAGTGCAGCCAGGCCTCCCCATCCAGGGGACGTGGCATTCCCTGCATTTTTATAGTGCATCCTTGGCACACATTGCTGTCTGTGGCCGTGTTGTCTTCAATGGTAAGTTTTAATTTTCATATAGCTGCTGTATTTCTTTCCAACATAAGTAGATTCTGACGCTCATTACTGATAACGCTACTGTCAGGAAATTATTCTTGCTGACAAGTTCCTCAGGATGGGACCAGAGCCTGGAGGTGTCAGGCTGAATGCCCATCGTAGCTACGCATTCGTGGTCTCTACTCTCACGCGGTGGAGATCTTCAACCATGTGAGATGTCTCCATCTTTAATAACTAAGATTTCTAAGTAAGTCTAAGCCATGGTTATATTTTGCAGCTTCTGTCCCTCTATGCTAAGGGCTTATGCGCCCGTGTTTCCTAGCATTCCAATATGTACCTTTGACAAGGAGGCTTTGCTAGTGCTGTCATTTCTTTTGATTAAATTAATTTTTTTGTGTGTATGACCAGGCAGTGGTCACGGCTTTAATCCCAGCACTCGGGAGGCAGAGGCAGGTGGATCTCTGTGAGTTCGAGGCCAGCTGGTGTACAAAGCAAGTCCAGAATAGCCAGGGCTACACAGAGAAACCCTGTCTCAAAAAGCCAAAAAAAAAATTTTTTTTGTGTGTGTGTGTGTGTGACTTTCATACACGAGGACAATGTGTTTTATCCTCCACCTGCAGGAGCTCCGCCTGCAGCTCCTTCTGTGTTCCCCCATCACCCCTCTCACCTTTATGTCTTCTTTCTCTATTTTTGTTGTTGTCGATATACCTGTCCACCCATTAGCGTCGCCCATATATGCTTGAATGTGGAGCTGACCAAGTGGATAAGGGCAAACGGTCAGGGGAGCTTGTCTTGGAAATAACAAAACCCCCAAAATGAGACTCTCCCTCCCTTAATAGCCCCATTGCTCTTCATCCAGGAGTGGGGTCTATGTGAGCTTCTTGCACACACACAGCAGCGTTGCCTGGTGTGGGTAAGCTTTGCCGGGAGTTCACGCACGCAGCTTAGTGCCACAGATTTTAAAAGAGAGTCTAAAACTTTATAGACTAGAAAAAGATTTGTTTAGTCTTAAAATCGCATCTAGTTTTGAGCATTAAAACATAATGACATAGTCAAGTGTGATTCTCCAAATCATTTTTTTTTCCAACCTGTTGAAATATAACCTACCTGCTTTTCTAGAATCATTTATAAAAGATGGATGGTCCCTGACTCACTAGGACATGGTTAGGGATGCTCAGAACCTTAATGCTGAGGGCTGGTTTGTTTTTGTTCCCCCCAGATGAGCTTTCCAGATGTGTAAAATAAGGCATATTTGATGTACTTTGTGAACTAGGGTCAACAGGCATACTGGGCACTTTATGTTGATGCGTGTTCGTACTGGAGAGTCCCCCATGTGTTAGTTGACTTAATCTTCAATGCCCAGTGTAGTAGCTGCTTTTCAGTTCTTATCTTAAAGATGCCAAGGTGAGGCTGCACGGGTGGTGTGTCGGAAGCAGGCTTTGGCCTCAGGTACTGATGTTGTTGGTACAGTGAAGTCATCAGGAATCCTGACCTCCCCTCCTTCCTACACAGCGCAGAATCCCTTCTTTTCTCTTCTCCTGTCCCTTCTCCCTCTGTTAAGTGGCACATGGTGGCATATCCTTAGCAGGCGCCATGCAGGTTCATAATCCTAACTACCTGGGGGCCTGAGACAGGGAGATTGTAAGCTGGAAGCCAGTCTGGGTTATAGAGTACAAGATTACCGCGGGAACTTGCTGAGGCCTTGTCTCTAAAACAATGTATAAACAGGGCTGGGGGCATATGGCCCATTGGGAGAGCCTTACCTAGCGTGTATGATGTGTGAGGCCCCAGGCACAGAGGGAGAGAGAGGTCAGGGTGAGGAGGGAGAGAGAAAAGAGTGAGAGAGAGAACCCATGTGAGACTCTACAGCCCCCTCTGCTGAGAAGACTATCCTGCCTGATGATCAAGGGACAGAAAAGTGGTCCTGTGGCTTCAAAGTGG
Organism: Acomys russatus; assembly: GCF_903995435.1. Classification (NCBI taxonomy): domain Eukaryota; kingdom Metazoa; phylum Chordata; class Mammalia; order Rodentia; family Muridae; genus Acomys; species Acomys russatus. The sequence goes on from NC_067145.1 coordinate 57,732,281, forward strand.
CCCCCTTTGCTACTTATTTCTGTCCACCCTGGGCCTCTGGCTGATTTAACTCCTTGCAAGCATGGTTCTTCCACGAGGTCTATCCCAGCTGAGACAGAACTCAAGTCTCTCTGGTAGTTTTTACTCTTTCTATCACTTTTGGCTTTTCCTCAGGAAAGCTCAAATCCTAGCTGGGATCAATAACTTAAGTGTGAGCCCTGGTTTTGAAATAAGATAAAAGAGCACTTCCGTCCCGGAAACAAAGAGAGCATGTGCCTGAACTAACAACAGATACACAAAGAGCCAAGGAACCTCAGGTCTCCCCAGTGGGCAGAGCACCCGGCAGTACCCCAAGGCACGCAGGAATGAAGCCCACTGAAATTCGATGGCGGCACTTCTGGGTGTCTTCCATCAGAATGAAAGCTAGCAGGACAGTGTTGGCTACCACAATAAACAGGCCCTGTGATATGGTTTGTGCAGGCCTGCTCAACGTAATTTCCCAGTGGAGCCTGTAGTGTTTTACATGCTGCCAAGGCCAGCCTCTGAGGAAAAAGAAGTAACCTGAACATGTGAACTGGAGTCTTCCAGATGATGATGATGATGATGGTGGTGCTGATGGTGGTGCTGCTGCTGCTGGTGGTGGTGCTGCTGCTGCTGGTGATGATGATGATAATGATGGTGATAGTGATGATGGTGATGATGATAACAATGATTTCAACAGGGATGGAGAGGTGGCTCAGTCAGTAAAGTCCTTTACTTTAATGCTTGAGGACATGCGTTCCATCCCAATAACTCATGTGGGGAAAAAAAAAAGCCAGTGTGCTTGTCACCTGGGTGCTAAGGAGGCAGAGATATAAGATTCTGAGGCTTGCAGACCAGCCAGTGAGAGACCCAGTCTTAAAAACAAGGTGCATAGCTCCTGATGAATGACAGTGGACACTGACCTCTGGCCTCTACACATGCGTAGTTACAGGCATACTCACATACATGAACACACACGAGTGCACACACAACACATATGTATTACATCTGTCTGTCTGTCTGTCTCTCTCTCTATATATATATGTATATGTATACACACACACACACACACACACACACATACTGTGTGTGTGTGTCTGCCTGACTATGTGTTATGGAGACAGGGTTCTGTATGTGATGGTGGCATGCCCAGGCTAGACTTGAACATAACAGTTCTCTTGCCTTAGCCACCCTAGTGGCACGCCTGGCTCTCATTTTATTTGGGAGAACACTGGTCAGCACTCTTAGAAAACCTCAGGGCTCTACTCTTCCATTTTGAGAACTAGTTCCAGTAGGTCAGTAGTTGCACTCCCAATCCCCACCCCTTCCCCTGCTCTGACCTTCAGGCCGCAATTGTATGCTCAAATCCAGGGTGCAGCTGGAGTTCCTTTCTGAGTTTGGGCTGCTGTTCACAGTTGTCCTGCGTCCTCTCACCCTGAGAGGAGGAGCTAGCAGTACCTAAAGGTGACTTAACGCGATCTTCTTATCTCTTTCCATATTTAAAAAATCAAGTTTAGTTGGTTAGGGGAATATGTTCTTTTTAGATCAAGATAGATGGTTTAAGTTAATGGAGATGAGATATGTTAGATATTGATTTTAATTCAGAAATTTAGACCTAACAAGATAGGAAAGATGTTTACTTCAAGTTTGACAAATACAAATAGCCAAATCACTATGAATGTAACATTTATATAACTCCTGATTATCTCTTGGTTCTTCCTGCTGTATGTAGTTTATCTTATTAGTGTGTAATAATATTAACGTATATATTAAAAAAGAAACCTAATAAGATAATAATAAAAAAGTCAACTAGCATGTGAGAGATTGTCTTCCGTAAGATTTTGCTCATGGAGACTCTGCCACTTCTCGGAACTGTATTGCGGCTTGCACAGGTAGGCTTTAGTATCCAGCCTTGCGAAGCCAGGCTCCCTTCAGATTGTAAAGTGTTGTTCCCCAGATTTTATTAAGAAAAAGATGTATGGGCCACTTGTTTATTATATTTTTATTTGAAGCCACTTGTGCTCCGGCTTTTCATAAGACATTCTCTTTATGTTTACTCTGGATTATTCTGGTCCCACAGATAGCTTTCTGTTAAAACAAAGCAAAACCGAGCTGCTGTTTAATGAGTGCGCCTGTTTTCTTTGTAAGGTGTGAAATGTTCCTAGTAGCTTTCCATAGTGGGTTTTCATGACATCACGGGGAAATGCCTCCCATTCGTTCATTTATGGTGGAGGGGTTGTCAGAGTTTCCTTGATAAAATGTTTGTGGGTTTAAGAGGTTTATGGATCAGCTGTAAATATTTTCTCTGGCTTTATGAGATCTCGCCTCATAAACGTTGCGCGTGTTTACCTATTGCTGACTGAACGTGCCTTCAGAGAGCCAACTGTTTGGGTACACAGGCCCAGGGAGGGGCTGTATGTGGCAGATTTTAACAGGCTGCGCTAGGAGTAAGCTTAGGCTTTGTATACAGCTCAATTGTTCCAGAAGCGTGGCTAGAGTTACCAGTGTCAGACATACAGTTTTTGTGTTGTTTAACCTCGTCCTGGGTCTGGTGTGTGCCTTCCTTTTATGAAGTGTTTCTGTAGCCCAGAACGACAGTATTCTCTTTGTTTGTTTCTGAGTCTTTGATGCTCCACGTCTTGTATCTCCCTTGCTTTGGCTGGGGCTCAGGATTAGAGACTTTTTTTGGTTGTTGTTGAGAGGCATGCCTGTGTTCTCTTGGGTGTTTGGTTTTAAGTGTCTTTCCTGGCATACATTTTAAAGGCAGATCCAAAGACCCTCCACTTAGAAGGCATTATTTAAGGCCATCGCTTTCCTTGAGCTTCCTTTGGCTGGGCCTGGTGGTGCAGGACTAGGCCATCCCAGCTTCTTGGGACGCTGAGGCAGGGGGAGCCACACATTTAAGACCTGTTTGGGCTACACGGTGAGTTAGTGAGAACTTGTCTTAAAAGGTAATGTTAGCATTTTCCGATTATAAAATAAAATGCGATTTCTTATTCACTTCTTCGACTGTATAGAGCATCGCAAGACAATTGCTTTTCTTCCCAAATAATTGAAAAATCCTCAATAGAAGAAAGGGTAGCTAGCTTTTCAGTCTGCAAGCCTCCTGTTTTTAATCCCTCTGGCCCACCTGAGGGTATATACCACATCAGTGAGGACCACAAGTGGAAAGATGGCATTTTCTTCTTGCAGTGGAATCCGCTCTTGATTATGAAAGATGCATGGACTGAAGGTCAGCATCCTTTGAGCATTTTTTTGTTAAGACAAGTGAAACATTTGAAGTGTTCCTTCTAAGTGCTTGCGCAGAACTTTCTAGTGCATATTCTTTATGCCTCACGGATGGCTTGAAAGTCACACGCACAGACACACGTTAGTCACTCCCCCCCGCCCCCCCCCCCCCCCCCCCCCCCGTTGCATGGACGAAAGTGCTGGAAAAAAAACAAGTTAAGGAAAGGAAGACTTATTTTTGGGTCACAGTCTGATTGTGCAATCCGTTGTGGTGTCAGGCGCTTGAGGTGACTGGCCACATTGTATACCCTCAGTCAGGAAGCAGAGAGCAGCAGTGAACGCTGGTCCTGTTACATCCTCCTGTTTTATTCAAGCCAAGACCCCAGTTCATGGATGGTACCATCCGCACTGAGGGGGAGGTGTCCTTCTTCAGGACACCCAGTCTAAAAATCTCCTTCCTAGGCACCTAGTGGTTTGTCTCCTGAGTGAGTCTAGCTACAGTCAAGGCTAACACCAATAGTAACGGTCACAGGCTGCTTAGCTCCAGCCATTTGAAGTTATAATGTGACGTTTCTGCTGCCTCTGTCCTAAAATGTATTATTTGATGCTTCTCAGTTATGTAATGTGTTGGCAATTGCATTTCAAATCTCAGGTGTGCAGAATTCTGTACATAGAATTATGTACATAGTTTCTCCCCCACCCCCTTTTCTCTCGTGTATGAGTGTAGTTTAGGAATTTAGAAAGCTGCGTGCAGGGTTCTGTTCCTTCCTTTCATCCTGTGGATTCCAGGGATTGAACTCTGGGCTCCATCTTTGGGAGCAAGCATCTTTGCATGCTAAGCCATCTTGTCTGCCCCAAGGAGAGTTACTACCTTGAGTGCTGTTACATGCATTTAGTTGTTGCTTTCTTTTCCTTTGTGATTTGAGACGCTCATATTCTGTTGGCACGAGAGGCTCTGAGACCTCTTTTATGGCAGGAGTCAGGATTCTGCATGGGAGCAGACGTGTCGCTAGGTGTCACATTAGGGGTGTCAGGCAGCTGGTCTGTTCTGTTGCTAACTTGCTGGAATGCCTTGGGTTACTCGAGCGACCCTTCTGCACGTCTGCTTACTTGTTTATGTGTGTATGCATGGGTCCCCTGGAGCTGGAATTACAGGTGTGTGTGAGTTGCTTGATGTGGGTGCTGGGACCCAAACTCAGGTCCTCTGCAAGAGCAGCAAGCACTCTGAACTGCTGAGCCCTCCTTCCAGCCCAATTTGGTTCCCCCCCCCCTTTAAAAGATTCATTCATTTATTATTATGTATACTGTGCTCTGCTTGCATGTACAACTGCACACCAGAAGAGGGCACCAGATCTCATTATAGATGGATGTGAGCCACCATCTGGTGGTTGCTGGGAATTGTACTCAGAAACTTTGGAAGAGCAAGAGCAGACTGAGCTCTTAACCTCTGAGCCATCTCTCCAGCCCCCGATTTGTTTTTCTAAAAAATTACTGAAGTCACTGTTTCATAAAAACTTTAAATTTTTTTTTTATTTTCCAGTCTCCAGCCTCAGTGGGTAGGTAGTTCAGTGCCTGTGTGTATCTTGGTACACATTTTGTGCTTGAATTGTCCCTTTGCCTTCCCAAACTGGGATGTCTACCATGGCTCATGTTAGGCTCATGAATGTCAGATAGCCTTAAGACAGTTCTTATTCATTTGATGGAAAGCACAAGGGTCGTTTATATTTTTGACAGGGTATGAAAACATTGTCTCAAAAAAAAAAAAAAAAAAAAAAAAAAAAAAAAGAAAAGAAAACATTGTCTCTCTGTCTCTTTTGCTATCTCTCGGTTTGTCTGTCTCTTTTTCTGTACACCTGACATCAACACTGACTATCTCCCTCAATCACTGTCCATCTTTCTTTTTTTCTTTTTCTTTTTTGGCAGACTCTTACTGAATCTGGAGCTCACTGATTCAGCTAGACTGAGTGGATGCTGAGCTCCAGGGTTCCTCTTTGGATTACATATATGTATGTGTTACCCAGCATGACATTTTGTTTGTTTGTTTGTGTTTGGTTTTCCAGACAGGGTTTCTCTGTGTAACAGCTCTGGCTGTTCTGGGCTTGCTTTGTAGACCAGGCCGGCTTTAAACTCACAGAGATCTGCCTGCCTTTGCCTCGTGAATGCTGGGATTGCAGGCATGCACCACCACGCCCGGCTCAACATGACTATTTATGTGGCTTCTGATGTCTGAATTTAGCTCCCCATCCTTGAACACCAAGCAGTTTACCAGAGGAGCCATCTCTGGTCCCCTTTCCCTTTTTAACTCAATATTTCTGCAACGGCAAGCTGAAGCTGTTCGGAGAGTTCAGTCATGTCCTCTGAAGCCACTGAGTCCCCGTGCGTCTCCCATGCATGCTTTGGCCTAGGTTTTGATAGTCTTGCTTTGTTTTCTTTCCACAGAGGATGGTTCTGACATGGAGGAAAATGACTTTAGCTGGGGAGACTATTTGGAAGAAACGGGCACCAGGGCTGCACCACACGCATTCTTTAGACATGTAAGTAGAGCAGCTGGTTTCTTCTGGTCTGCTAAAGGGGGTGTGGGGGTGTGGAGGGTGTGGGGGATGGGGAGGTATCTCTTGGGTGAAACCCAAGAACCAGTCAGAAGAGAAGAGTGAAAAAAGAAGTGGAAATTCAGCTAAGATTTTATAGGGAGAGGGTGAGATGGGGGGGGGGGTGTTTGATTTTTCACAGATAGCTGCACATGAATAAACCACAGCTTGAGTCTAATAAAAGGTCAGCGAGTTAGGCGAGGTGGTACATTAACATCTTAGTAGGTCTATTCAGTGTATATATTTTTTATACTGACTGAGGTGATACTTAGGGTTGGGGATTTGGCACAGTTGATAGAACACTTTTCTAGCATGCATGAAGCCCTGGGTTCGGTTCCCATCTTTACCTAAAACTGGGTGGTGTGCTCCAGCAAAGGGAAGGCTGAGGCAGGAGGATGAGTAGTTTAATCTCAGGCTTTATAGAGATCTCAAGACTAGCCTGAGGTACAGGAGATTTTTGTTTTAAAAAAGTTATTACAATTTTGAAAAGCCAAGTTAGGGTTTTGTGGGGGGGGGGGAGTAGATCTAGTGAGAGGAATCAAGGCCGAGAGCCTGAAAGTGTGGATCTCACAAAGCTTGTTGTCCTTAACAACATCTGTTTGTATAATTCAGCCAGCATGTCCACTGGGGGACAAACCGTGGGAAAAAGGAAGATGCTTTCTTGCCAGATTTTTCTTAGGTGTGAGCTCTTGCTTCTACAGCTCTAGTGTAGAAAAGATGGTGCTGCCCAAACTGAAGCTCTTTCGTACACATGACTATTGCTTTAGTAAATAGATATTTACTTCTAGGAGATGTGTATTTTCAACGGGTTATCCCAGCAGCAACTCAGCCTTCTATGGTTTCTCTTTGAGTTCTCAGCTGCAGTGAGATAGCTGCAGGATGTTCTACTTTGAAATGAAGTGTCCCTTTGAAAGGGAACTTCAGGCCTTAAATTTGTAGGATTGCACCCTCCTTCCCTTCTCTGTTCTCATCAGGATGTAGTTTATCCTGAACATGTTTGTGCCATGTAGCGACACCAGAGGTTGCACCTTAAAGCGCAGCAAAAGCAGAGAGGATCATGGTCCTGCAGAAGCCATGGTGACAAGATGTTGAGATGACCTGGTAGTCTCCTTAAGGCAGTTTGGGAAAGAAAGATGGCTAACAGCTTTTCCTTCTTTTCCGTACAGTGAGCTCATGTCCTCAGAAAGGAGTTGCCTTCATTTTCTGAGTCATCCCTTCTCTCACCCCCTCTTCAGATGAGGTAGATGTCACCTGAAGGCTTTGATGGATAGGTATCACCTTTCGAGATGCCTGTGTTCCTGAAGGACCATGCTAAATGTGGACTGTCCCCCAGGCCTGTGTGCAAGATGTCAGAGAGAGTGGCCGTAGTCTCACAGATGTCCAATACACAGTCCCATGGCTTTTCTTTAAGAGCCCCCTTATGTTGGACCTCACATCCTCTGCTTTCAAATTCTGCTTTTGTTGCCTTTATTCTTTGTCCTGGCAGTAGCTCCTGGCACGTAGAACAACTGAATTACGTGGCAGAGTAAGCAGCTCCACTTGAGAGATGCTCTTCTTTGAACTCAAGATCTTGAGAGCCTTTGTTCAAAACCGCTAGCTCTCACCTTTTTTCTTTTTTAAATACAAGATCTCATGTAGCCTTGCCTAGTCTCAAACTTACCAAGTAGCTAAGGACGACCTTGAACATCTGATCCTTTTCTGCTTTCTTTCTTTTTATTTATTTAATTAATTTATTTATTCAGATTACATCTCAATTGTTTTCCCCTCACTTTTATCCTCCAGTTCCTCCTTCCCTCCCGCTTTCACCCTATTCCCCTCCCCTAGGTCTGTGACTGAAGGGGACCTCCTCCCCCACTATATGGTCATAGGCTATCAAGTCTCTTCTTGGTAGCCTGCTTATCCTTTCTCTGAGTGCCACCAGACCTCCCCACCAAGGGGAAGTGGTCAAATATGGGGCACCAGAGTTCATGTCAGAGTCAGTCCCAGCACGCCACACAACTGTGGAGAATATCCTGTCCATTGGCTAGATCTGAGTAGGGGTTCAAAGTTTACTGCACGTATTGTCCTTGGTTAGTGCAGTAGTTTGAGCTGACCCCCACTGGGTCCATATCCACCTGTCATGGAACATTTGATCCTTTTGCCTTTATCTGCTTGCTTGCTTATTTATTTATGTATTTATTTATTTAACAATGCAGTGCTGGACATCGAATCCCAGGACTTTCAATTTCATCCCTTATTTACTTTTTGTCCCCCTTGGTATTTTGAGACAGGGCCTGGTTGTGTATCCCAGGTTGACCTAAATTTAGGATTTGTGCCTTAGCCTCTAGGGTCCTGGGATTAGAGGTGTGCGTTACCATTCCTGGTCATTCATTCTTTTCATAGTAGTCGTTTCATACTGAGATTACAAACTGTTGAGTTTAATGGATGAAATAAAACTTGTTACCAAATTTTATTTTATCTTTCCTTCAAATGTGGCTTTCAGAAGATTCAGCCTTTCATTAGAGGCTCATGTTATATTTGTCCTAAGTACATGCCTGTTTTTAGCAACACAAATACTGCTTTAATATGCTTTGTGCTTAAGTAGTTCCTAAAATCTTTCTGAGGCACATGGCTAGTCTGATCATGGTTTTCCTGTGTTTCTGATGCCTCAAGGTGGAGATCAGCATCCAGAATAACTTCCAGCCAGGAATGAAGTTGGAGGTGGCCAACAAGAACAATCCAGGCACCTACTGGGTGGCCACGGTCATCACCACCTGTGGACAGCTGCTGCTCCTGCGTTACTGTGGTTACGGGGAGGACCGGAGGGCTGACTTCTGGTGTGATGTGATCATAGCGGAGCTGCACCCTGTGGGGTGGTGCACACAGAACAACAAGGTGTTGATGCCCCCGGATGGTGAGCTCACAGTCAAAGGCTGCTCTTTGGGATGTCTGTTCTTGCAGCAGGGGCGGAGAGAACCTTCTAGAAAAGCCTGAGCAGGTTTAGCGCAAAGGCTTCTCAGTTCTTTAAAACATCTGGGGCTTTATTATCTAGAGGCTGCTGTCGGGTGGGTGGTGGGTGGAGTTTGTTCATCAGAAATGGTGTTGATCTTCAGCCAGCTTGGTCATACAGGAAGAAAAAGTGTTCAAGACCAGTTTGCAGGGTGTCTTTGGATGGTAGGAGAAGAAGGTAAGCTGGATGTTTAAGGAGGGAGGGAAGGAGGGAGGGAGGGAGAGAGAGAGAGAGAGAGTTGATTTTGCTTTTCTCCCATTTTAGAGAATTGATATTTTGAACATAGTTTTCAAATTTCAATTTATTTTTAATTATGTATCTGTGTGTGCTTCTGTGTATAGCTGAGTGCATGTGAGTTCAGGAGGCCAGGAGAGGGATTGAATCTCACGGATCTGGAGTCACAAGTGGTTGGGTTGTGAGCCTCCTGACTGGGGTGGTGGAACTGAGCTTGGGTCCTTTACTATAGCAATTCGTGCTCCTCAGCACTGAGCTTCTTCTCTAACCCCCTTCCATCGGCTTCTCTAAGGTCGTTTGTTTGCTTTCTTTTTTCTTCCCCTCCCTTGCTCTTGACGAGGTCTTGTATAGGTCAGACTGGTGACCTCTAACTTCTGATCCTCCTGCCTCTGCTTTCTCTGTGCAGGGATTACAGATTTTGCCACCACATCCCTTACGTGCAGAGCTGGAGACTGAACTTAGGGCTGCCAGCACGCCTGGCAAACACTGTCCTCTTAGCCACATCCCCAGCTCTTTGGGGAGACTGAGGTTATGAAACAAAGAAAGCTAAATAGATGAGAGCTGACAAAGCAGTGGACCCCACTCCTATAGACATGAGATCAGTTTAGTTGCCACAAAACAATGGTTCCTTATTGGGGCAGGTGTGTCCTCCCACCCTCCTACTCCCTGCCCAAGGGAGACATTCAACAATGTCTGGGAGTACTTTTGTGGCCCTGATGGGAGGGAGATGCTACCGACATTTAGGGAGACCAAATCAGAGACATCCCTGAACTTCCTCCAAGGCACAGGGCATCTCCACAATTAAGTATTATCAGATTCCCTCTTCTTGAAGTGCTACACTTGAGGGTTCATGATGGAGAAGAAGGCATTGAAGATATTCCTATGGGTCTGTGAGAACTGAGTCAATCAAGTATTTGACTCTGATCTATAGTATTAGTGGTACCAGTAGGCTCTGCTACTGTCTCCCAGGGGTGTTTATTCAATGATCTCTGTACCCAGCTGTCTGCTCTTCCATTGGAGGAATCTCTTTCCCCCTCCCTCTTCCTTTCCCTCTCTTCACCTCTCCTCCCTTCCCCTCCCCTCTCCTCTCCACTCCTCTCCTCTCCCCTCCCCTCCTGCTCTCCTCTCCCCTCCTCTCCTGTCCTCTCCCCTTCCCTCCCCCTCCCTTTCCCCTCCCCTTCCCCTCCCCTCCCCTCCTTTCTCTCCTCTTCTCTCCTCTCCTCTCCCTTCTCTCCTTGCCACCCCCCTCATATTTCTGATTGGGGAGAATAGTCTGTGGCTTTTATTTCTTCCCTTTGTTATGCATAATTGATGGCTTGCTAAAAGGGGGTCATAAAATTGGCTGAAGCTCAGGACTTGCCTTTATGTGACATTTGTCAGGGTTGAATCTATTGCCTTGGTGTTAGCTGACATCATGACCCCTCATTGTTTCAGAAGAAAGAGAGAGAGGGCATCCTTTGAGATCTCTGTGTCTGTGCTGTCCTATGCCTGGAACTACTTGCCTCCTTCCTCCTCTTCTTCTCCAATTGGTCTCTGAGGTCAGAACTGGTCTGTGCTCACAAACAAGGCTGTTGGGACCTTAGTGTCACTCCCATCTCAATTGTATGTGTGAGTTTAATGTAACTCACGCACGTATGTAATTAATGAGTTAATGTTGCAAGGACTTTGAGAATACTAAGCAAACACTTTACTACTGCGCTATGCCCAGAGCCCTTTATAATTTTAAAATATATTTTATTAATTTATTCATATTACATCTCAATTGTTATCCCATCCCTTGTATCCTCCCATTCCTCCCTCCCTCCCATTTTCCCCTTACTTCTCTCCCCTATGACTGTGACTGAGGGGGACTTCCTCCCCCTGTATATGCTCATAGGGTATCAAGTTTCTTCTTGGTAGCCAGCTATCCTTCCTCTAAGTGCCACCAGGCCTCCCTATCCAGGGGACGTGGTCAAATATGGGGCACCAGAGAGCCCTTTATAATTTTAAAACAGAATTCATGTATTATAAAAGTCATCTCTCTAAGTTCGATGGCTTTTTATCTTATTTGAAGGGTTGTGCAAACAATGTCACTATCAAGGTCTGGGTGTTTTTAATCAGCCCAAAGTTACCTCCTAGACCCCTCAATCAACTTTTTTTTTAAAATCACATTTTAAAATTGTATTTCTCTCTCTCTCTCTCTCTCTCTCTCTCTCTCTCTCTCTCTCTCTCTCTCTCTCTCTCTCCCCCCTCCTCTCTCCCCCCTCTCTTTGTGTGTGTGTGTGTGTGTGTGTGTGTGTGTGTAGGACAGCATCCAGCAGTCAGTTCTCTCTGTGGGTCCCAGTTTTGGCAGCAGGCACCTTTACCCACTGGAACCTTTTGCCCCACTCTCCCCAGCCCAGTGGTTGCACTTTACAGTCTCTGCTCTGTGACTCTTACAGAGTTCCGATGATGACGTTATTACTCTCAGAGCTCCTAGGTTCATTTGGGATGGTCCCAACTGTCCCTGGAGAGAGGAGACGCAGTTGATTCATCAGCTTCCTTCTCTCACTTGGAAGAAAAATATGGCAGTTGTCAAAGTCTCAGAAACACCATCAAATTTGTATCCTGCAGACTCTGCTATTAGCCAAGACAAAGACACCCTTAAAATGACAAGATGAAAATGAAAAATGAGAAAACCCTAGAAAAAGGACAACCATTAATGTGATGGAAAGACGAGAAGTCTTTTCAAACAACAGCCAGTTGATGTTAGCTTGAGGATTTCTTCAGTGCCGTCTTGTAAAGAAACTTAAAAAAAATTTACTATGTAATCAATATGACTTGGGAATCTTTAGTTCAGAGAACAAAGTCAGGAAATAGCAGGTTCATGGGGCAAGGGCTTTTATTGATTTCCGTGGAGAGGGATAATTATTGCTTCATAACCAGAGGCAGTGGTTGTTCTACAGGGACTGGGCGGGGGGCATCTGTGTTTTGAGTGGGGGTTTTTGTTATATGGTTTTCTTAGTGAGTTAATACTATAAATACTACAACTGTGCATGGACGAGCTTCATCTTTGTTGTGGCTGGATTTAAAAGGTATTGAAAAGTATGAAACAGCAACCCGTGACCTTAATGTTTCTGTCTGAGAGGCTTCCTGGCAATGTGCGTGCATGCCTAGACCAAAGCACAAGCTTGCCCATCTTTCCTCACATCTATCTACTTTGTTGTTGTTTTCACTCTGATCGCCCTTGACCTCTCCAATTAGGCTAAGGTGGCAGGCCAGGGAGCCCCGCACATCTGTCATCCTCTGTTTCGCCGCTACAAGCTCTATGCTGCCAGGCCTGGCTGCTGGACATCTGGGTTATGTAAGAACTCTACTAACTGAGCTCGCTCTCACCCCAGCCCAGCCGAGGCCTCTTACAAAACCCAGGAATCAGGGTTAAAGAAAGGTACACTGCCATCCGACGAGAGATCCTAGTTCTTACGGGTGTCCACCTTTGACGTCGCTCTGCAGCGGCGGCCCCTCAACGCTCCCTGGCAGCTCCATCTTTGAAATGAAGGCTTCTGTAGTGTAATCTCAGGGAGTTGTCCGGTCCCACCTTCCTGTGCCCATGATGCCTGTTAAAAGAGAAAAGCAGGAAAGCACGACTGCTTATTTTTTTTTCTATTTTATGCATGAGATAAGGAATTTGTTTTAGAGTTAGGGTCCACTCATGTCAGCCTAGGGGTTTATGAAAAGCACGGGAACAAGATGCTGGGTCCCTGCTGGGCAATGGCATATATTCTAGTTCTATTTCTGTTGCCACGATGAAATATTCTGACAAAAGCAATTTAGAGAAGAGAGGGTTTAATTGACTTACAAGTCCTTTATGATGGGGAAGTCAAGGCAGCGCGTGCACAGACAAGAGCAGTGAGGGGATTAACGCATCCTGCCTTGCTTCCAACACTCCTACCCAGTCCAGGCCACATCAAGTGGGATGATGCCTCCTACATTCAGGGTGAGTCTTCCTACCTCAGTGAGCATCAATGTAGTCCCCAAAGACTTGATTACAGGCCAACCTGATCTAGAAAATTTCTCACTTGAGGCTCTCTCCTTAGGCCATTCTAGGTTGTGGCAACAATTACAACTTACAACAACTAACAACCGTAACGTATTATTTAGGATAAAATATGACTGTGATCGCCTGGGTGGAATGTTCCTTAGTCAGCAGTTGGAGTCTAGTCCCCTTTTCAGTCTAGATAACTAAGCGTTTTTACTCCCCTATGGAGCGACCAGGGAACAGATGTGGAAAATGTGGGCTTTTGCCTACTGTTCTGTGGGAGGAGGTAAGCGACGTCTCTCCTCAGGCTGAAGTAGCTGAGTTCAATATCTTTGGGTTATCTGAAGTCTTCTCCTGCCTTTGCAGTCACTGCATTAAAAAAAAAAAAAAAAAAAAAAAAAAAAAGAGCAATTTACTTGATTGCGTATTTGATACAGGGGCTTGATGGGGCGCTAGTGACTGAAGCCAGGGCTCTGTACATGGTTAAGTAAGCACCATGCCAACTGAGCAACTGGGCTACATCCCCAAACCCAGATTTTATTGTTTTCGATGTCAGTTTGACAGGGTCCAAAGACCTACTTACAGTACTATGCCTTCCTGCCTCACCATTTTAACTTTATCTTTGAGTTAATATAGGTCTTTATAAATATGGTAAATGCTGGGAGGAAGGGAAATCCACTCGGCGGCGTTCCCAGTTTATGTCACTAAGATGCAACTCCCATCGACAGTCACAGAATGCTATTAATAAGGGCACGCTCACAGACAACCGAGTTCAGTGGCCAATTGGCTGTTGAGGGTGCAGTATTTCTGCTCCAGGGCTAACCAGTGCTAATCTTTCATATTAAAAGTATTAAGAGACATACTACATTAAAGCCTCACTAAGTGCAGCGAGGGATTAGAGCTCCTATTAGCAGAGCAAAATGGAAAGCGTTTTGGCTTTAGTAAATCAATAAGGCTTGATTTATTCATAAGTGTGCGCCACGCTCGCAAAGGGCAGCTGCCAAATAATTATTGTTTATGGTGATAATGTACGGAAATCATTTAATCCAATGACTGTTTTCACTGTTATGTATTCAGAAGTAGCAACATTCCTGCTTAATGTCAGGGGTCTGGGAGCTTTGGTATTCTGATGCTCTGAATGGTACCTTGCTGAGAGTTTTTTGAAGGATGCTCCCGTGTGAGACTGCAGGTGAACATTTGTAAAGATGCAGGACAGTAAAAGCCCCCAGCCTCTAAACAGGCCAGTGTTTATGTGCGCTTTCGATTGCTGCAATAAGAGTGTTGGGATTACAGTGCCTGAGGATCCTGCCACTAATTTTTATTTTTCGCCATTATTAAAATTTCTGTAATTTGAATTGCAAACGCCTGCAGGCTCGCCAGAACAACAGTATTTACCATTTCAAAGTGGAATCGCCATTACCAGAGTTAGTTAATATATATATAAAACTTATTTGAATAAAGGAATGTTTATTCATGAAGTGTGAGGAGAAAGTGTGAAGATGGCCTTATGTTCTGTGGGTAGATCTGCCAAGTTCTCCAGTGTGGTGAGGACTCTACATGGTTGTAAAGGAAGAGTTGCTGCTGCGTGGAATGCAGAACTAAAAAGCCCTGACACAAGGACTCACCTGTCCACAGCCATGTTTAACCATGGTCAAAGAGAGAATTAGATGTTTTAGGAGATTATTCATTTTTAATTTCTTCTTTTCTTTTTCCACGTGTTTGCGTGCATGTGCATAGTGTTTGATGCCCATGTGTTCACACACATGAGCGGATGTGTGTGCATGTTTGTGCCTGGTTGTGTGGAGGCCTGAAGGTGATTTTGGGAATCACTCTTTGTCACTCTTCTGCTTTAGTCAATGAGGCTGGCTCTCTCACCCTTACCTAGAGCGTCCTAATATGGCTACTGCCAGGGTCTGCACTCTGGAGCGAACAGGCCAGGCTGCTGTGTAGACCTAGTAATTATTTAGGTTTTGAGGATTCAAACTCTTGGAAGAATAAGAATTTAATCACTGAGCCATCTCCCCTGCCAAAAAATATTCATCTTAAACACTTTAAGTTTTAAGATGAAAGTTTAGTAATATTAGTGGGACTTAATTACGTTTTTCCTTGGAGATCATGTTTATTAACAAGTATTGGTGATGAACCGGGGGCTTAAGGCTTAAGGTCTCAGCCCTCAACAGCCTCCTGAGCGGTAGAATTACAGATTTTTTTCCCCCCATGCATGGCTAGGTCAGTCTTTTCTCTAACCCTGCTGTCCAGGGAGAAAGATGTGAAGAGCTGATGTTGCGGGTAAAGCTCTGGGGTCTTTTCTGGGAAATTCCTTCTTGCTAAGGTTAACCATGCCCTTTGGTCTGCTCATGCCTTCAACAGATTCAGCCAGGCCCAAGAGTGAGGGAGGCCATCTGCTTAGGGCTCTGACACTGGGTAGTGTAAACTGTGAAGTCAGGGTTGTTGGAGTGCAAGGAAAATCAGTGGCCGGAGTACTTCTCCAAGATAGATTAAGTGTGGCGGGGCTGGTTCATGAGAAGTGTCACTTTACAGAAGCACTGACTCAGAAAAATACCAAACCTCCAGTTTCTTTTCCTTATCTTTTCTTTTTGGTCCTCCTTTGGATCCCAGCTGTCCTTCCCAGGCAGTGAAGAGTTGTTAACAGCTGTATAAATTATCTGGCTATTATTTTATCACATTGAACAGAATCGGAACACATCATACGGATGTGTAGTTCTAACTCCAGAAATGGTGTTGATTTTTTTTTTTTAAATGTTGGTGGTGGATAGACATGGACTCATTGATAGAATTGCATAGTTTTACTTTTATGAGCACATTTAATTAAAATCGTTTTTGGAAAAACTAGATACATTACATAATTTAGTTGAACTATGTTAGATTTTGGACATTCAGGAATAAAAATCCAGATTTATATATTTTACTAGGTAGATTTAAATGTTAAAATAATAAGGTATTTTATGTAGTGGTTTAAAAAGGAAAATAGATTGAAAGAATACAGGCCTGGGGATATAGCTCAGGAGGTAAAGTGCTTGGCTAGCATTCATGAGGTCCTGGGTTTGAGTCCCAGCACCGTATAAAATTGGGCATGGTGGCACATGCTTGTAATCCCAGCACTCAGGATGCAGGAGCAGGAGCAGGAGGATCAGAAGTTCAAGGTCATCTATGACTACATAAGACACTCCCCTTCAGCATCTATATACATAGAGAGAGATAACAGTGTAAAAATTTGTTCCTTTAGTTTGCAGTTTTGGATGAGAACTATTAGGACGATACAGATTTCTATGATTACAACATATGTCAAAGTCTTGATGTTTTTTTTTTTTTTTTTAAGCTAGATAATGGTTTTGCTGAAGTGAAGGCAAAACAAAGTCAATATATTTCTTGGAATAGAGATGCAACTATGCATGAATTAGGTAAATTCTTATTTTGTTATTTAGGTAAATGTTGCTGGCCTATTAGTACAATACCCAGACTTGGCTCATAATTATAGTTAGTCTTCTGTGGCACTTGCCAACTTTGTGTGTCATAGGTGCTTTAGTTTGCCTGTACTCTCTCTCCCTGCTTCCTCCCCCTTCCTCTCCATTACTTCTGTGGTGGTGGTGGTATGTGTGTGTGTGCTATGTGTAAGTATGCGTGTCCCTCCCCTCACCCCTCCTTCTCAATTCTTTGCCAATAGGAAAACTAGAGCTGGCACAGAGAAGAGGAGCTTGCAGTGATGGGGTACCCATCAGTGCTAGGGTCATGCACATGCTGAACCACTGGGTGATACCCTCCAGTCAGTTCTCAGACTATATTACTGTTGCTATGGAATCAGAAACATTTTTCTACCAAATTTTGGGCAGTTGTCCATTGAGGGCTTGAGTTTTCTGTTGTTGAGACCACGTGATACAGTGCGTACCAAGCATGTTAATTGAAGCACATTTGTAATACAATCACCTTTCGGCCAATGGTATCCCACCTTCCTTCGTCTTTATGATAGCTAGTCCGCTGGGATACCAATCCCATACCCTTTCAGCCTTTAATTTAGTTTAATTTTCATTTCTTAAGCTATTTTTTAAAGTTAGCATACAAAATACTGGGCGTGATTATGACATTTTCACAGTATTTTGTTCATGTTTGTCCACTTCTTACATTGTCCCCTCTGTAACCACTTTTTCTGGTCCCTTTTCTGATCTCTGATCATTTTCTCCTACCTTCATGTACCCATTATACCACTCTTCTTTCGTGATTGTCTATCTAGAGGATCTAGTTTCATGAGCAAACTGCACACACACACATACACACATGCATGTGCACATGCACACACACAAACACACATGCACACAACACATGCACACACACACACGCACACACACATACACACACCACACACATGCACACACATATACACACACGCACACACACATCATTTAAATCAAGGATCTGCATATAAGAGACAATGTAGTATTTGTCTGAGTTTTGCTTGTTACACTCAACATAGTGATTTCCAGGCCCATTCGTTTTCTTGAAAAATGTCTTTTTAAAAATTTTTCCTTAAAGATGAATAAAAATCCATTGTGTGTGTGAACCAGGTTTTCTTTATCCATTCATTTGTTGATGGCCGTCTAGGCTGGTTCCGGTTCTTAGCTACTGGGAATAGTGGGACAGTGCGCGTCTCTCTCCGGTAGGACTTACCGCCCTTTGGGGCTATGGATGCCCAGGGTATAGCTGGCTCCTACGATGGTCCTGTTTTGGTGTTTTTAGGAAGATTCATATTTGCTTCCACAGTAGCTGCACCTAAACTCTCACCATCAGGAATAAGAGTTCCCTCTCCCCTGCACCTTAGCCAGCATTTGTTATTTGTTTGATAACAGCCAAGACTGGGATGAGATTAAACCAGTTTGAATTTGCAGTCCTCTGATACCTGACCTTCTAGTTTAACCATTGATGACCAGTGATAACACCCTGCAAATGTTGGGGGGGGGAGACCCATTGTCCGCTTGCTTTTCTTGCTTAGTGTTAATACCATTTGCCTCGCTTTCTCCTTAAAAGGCTGTGGCTGAGGGACATATGACTAGGGGCATGTGACTAGGGGCATGTGACTAGGGACTTGTGACTAGGGGCATGTGACTAGGGACTTGTGACTAGGGACAGGTGACTAGGGACATGTGACTAGCAAGACAAGGCCCATCTATACAGCTGTGAGGGGCCAGCACCATCTCGTCACCTGGAAATTCCTCATGCAGCCACAGCCCCTGTCTGGAATAGTGACAAAACAATTTGTTTGTTTGTTTTTTCCCCTGTTACCAGAGCATTTGGATGACAATAATGTCAAAATAGTTACTTTTGCTTTTTGTTATACTTATTTATAGATAAATGCTCTCATTCATCTGATCAGGTAAGGACTTGTGCACATTTTGTAGTGAGAAGTACATCTGGATCTCCTTCAACACCCAACTGTATGGCTTGGATAAGGTGTCTCCTTTCTAAACTCTCTGACCTTCATTCTCTCAGGCATGGACTGTGTAGACGTTAGTGGCTTGTGGATCATTTTACTTATTACATTTGATTTGCATAGATTCCTCAGAGCAGTACTAAGGGTATAAGAGACAATAAGAAATTTGTAGTTTCCCATTCGTCCTCCTTTTGCTTGAGGGTGGTGTTTTATTCGCTTTGTAATTTCTTAGCATACCCGGCGCAGAGTTAAAGCCCAGGAGTTCTTATGCAGATACAGAGATAGAACTTATGCAGAGACAGAACTCTGAGCTAGACCAACAACAAAGTATCATGTGAGCTAACACTCATGTTTATGTGTAGCGTATTGGAGAGCTCTGATGTATGAGAGCATGCATGTGTGTGAAGGTGAACATGCCAGGAGACAGCCCCAAGTGTCGTTCCTCAGGAATACTGTAACCTTAGCTTTAGACAGGCTCTTTTTTTTTTCTTTTGTCCTACAATTTGCTCATTAGACTGGGCCAACTTGTCAGCAAACACAGAAATCCACTGTGTGTACCTCCCCTGTGCTAGGATTGCCATCGCCTGCCACCACCCCTGGCTATTTTTATTTTATGTAGGTCCTGGGGATCAGCACAGCTTCTTGTGCTTGCAAGGAAAGTGCTTGACTAACTGAGCCATCTTTCCGTTTCTGGAGATCTCTTGGTAATCTTACTATGCGCGCGCGCATACATACACACACACACACACACACACACACATGCGCGTGCGCGCCTGCACACATATATAATAGCAATCATATTTGCTTCTGCAACCTGGTTGATATTGACACTTGCGTATGAGAGCGGGGAGGACTAACAAGTCACACTTACTTGTATAAGAAAGAAATAACAGCTGTCAGCCTGATTGGGAAGGTGAGGGCAGATGAGATAAGTGGATGTTACATCCGAGCACAGTACAGCGTCCTGCCATAGCAACAGATAGCCCACCAATAGATCTGAATGCTGTGGGCTAGTCACAGACTCCTGTGTCAGCAGCGATGTAGTGAAGCAGAACTGACTTACGTAACTCGGGCCTCAGAAACGTTCTCAGGTTTCTATCTACCAAGCAGGAAGAGGTAGGAAGTCCTGACAATGGCTAATCTCAGGAGTGGGAGGTCCAGGGTAGAGAAAAAGAGGGTTGTCAGAGCTGTCACTCTCAGATATTCGGACAATAACAGTCTTTATTTTGGCTTTTTAAACATAGTAAAGCTCCTAGGGTCAAACGTAATGAGCCGTCCTACATTGACCTGGCACATGAGTGTTTGGTTAAACACTGTGGACTTTGAGATGTGTTGAGCTGTGGTGGTCAGCTTGGGAAGTCATTGAGCAGGCAAGGGTCAAATGCAAGGGAGCTGTCGTGGTTGTAAAACAAGGCTTAGCGGGGAGGGTCGCATCAGGTGGTTGCTGCCTCTGATGGAGAATCCGTGGTCCATGCATATTTCAGCCTGAGGCTTTGGTTGACCAGACCAGACAAGACCCTGACCACGATGCTTGCGTGCTAATTGCTCACTGTGGGCAAATTCAAGATTGAAACAATTTAAAGGAGGTTATTACTAAAGATTATTTTGGCTTACAGTTACAGATGGCACATTTCACCTAGTGTAGTTGAGTAGGGGTTTGGGTGTGATGGTGGAAGTCTAATTTCTGCCAGTCAAGAAGCATAGGTCAAGACAGGAAAGTAATAAGGACAATATACCCCCAAGAATCTGTCCACACTGGCTGACTTCCTCCAGGTAGGCTCTACTTCCTAAAGATCATCTCCACAAGATCTTCAATAGCTGGACCAGTGTATCCACCTATGGTTCCCATAGGTGATATTGCCCAGTTGCCTGTGGAAGACATTTACTGTTCAAAACATAACAGGGACTCTTAGGAAGACTCTTGAGCCAGGAGTGTGTTCAAGGCTGGGAAACCTGCTGGGAAGGATCAAGGCGTCTCCTGGCCTCACTGAGTAGGTAGGGGGAGATGGGGAAAGGTAGGTGTGAACATTGAGTCCACCACTGACCACCTGAAGGAGTCAAGTGTGCTAGAACAGGTGCACGCATGTGCGTGTGCGTGTGTGTCCTGGCTTTAAGGACTCATTTCAGCTTAGGGTCCGCTTGTGAATGACAGCCTTCTGAAGTCTCTTTGAGAAAGTAGCACTTATTGGGGTGGAAGCACGTGTGCAGCAGGGGGTGGGGGTGAGGAGGTGGTGTGTGTGTGTGTGTGTGTGTGTGTGTGTGTGTGTGTGTGTGTGTGTGTGTGTGTATGTGAGACTCCTGGAACCTGCTGCATGATGGTTCCTTTGGTCCTTAAAATGCAGTCCCTATTGGCAGGGGTAAATATCGGTGAACACAGCACGAGGAGCTCTGGATGGGAAAGGGTGTCCCACTAGCTCGCTGCTGTGCTGGTGCGCTGCTTTGTCTGCCTTAAGTGCAGAGCAGTAGGTGCAAGAGCCAGGACCAAGACAGTTTTGGCGACCGAACTCTGAATGCAACTGAGTTAATATAGCCAGTTGAGGGACTGAGGCACAGTACCAGACATTTGGAAATTGAGCCTGGACAGTTCTTAATGGCTAGATGGTTTTTATTTTCACGTTTATGACCTCTGAGGCTAAGGAAGGGGCCTGAGATTTTCTCTGCTGTGATTTCATATGAGGGAAGTTAAAAATGGACTTGGGATTTCGGAGTCAGGGCAGAATGGGGGTCAGAGAGGTGAGTCATGGCTCCCATAGGTGTTGTTGCCCAGCCTCCTATTGCAGTGTCTCACCCTCACCTTGATGAGAAGGCTGCCATGCCCAGACTTCTGAACTTACCAACCTTGGTGCATTCTTGCATGCCTGAAATTCTGGTACTCAAGAGCTGATGCCAGACTGTGAGCTGTCAGCTTCAGTCATAGAGTGAAATTGTCTTGACAAAGTGAAACTTCAGTAAACCATGTCTGCTGTCTAATGTTATTGATAATCTGAGAATACTATGGACTAGTCCTGAGAACCTCAGCATTGCGGGGGGCGCTGCCTTTGCTTTTAAATGCTACTGTTTAGCTTTTGGAATTGGACAATTACAGGAAACAAGGCACAGTTGTCCTTTGAGGTGTTTATGTGGTGTGCAGTAAGCCTATAAGCTGATATTTCTGAAATGATTTCATCAGGGTAGGGGTTGAACAAGTGAAATGAATTTTGATTTTGAGGTGTTTTGCAATTATTTGTTTGATTATTTCTTATCAAGGAACAGAGCTGCTGTTGAACGTAGTTGATTAAATAATGTAAGATTTTTTAAATGCTCATAATGACATATTTATATGGTGGCTTGGAAAAGACTCCCAGGACCGGTTATGGATTACACAAAGTGAAGAACCATTAGAATAACCTGCGATTAATTTTTTCCACAATGGATAGTTATACTATCTCATTAGCCCTTCTCTCAGTTTTGTGATGAGTCTCTTCTGAGGCCATCACAAAGTACGCAGACTTTTAGGGCCTAGACACTTTCTCCCCACCCTCAACCACAAAAGAGGCTCATCAGAAATCACCAAAAGCAATAGCACATGTTAAGCGTTTTTCTCTCCTCCCTCCCTCCCTCCCTCCCTCCCTCATTCCTTCTCTCTCTCCCTCCCTCCCTCCCACCTTCCTCCCGCCTATGTTTTCTCCTTCCTCTCCCTGTCTCTGTCCCTTTTGTCCACTTCTTTCCCTCTCTCCTTCCTCCTCCTCCACCTTTCTGGCCCTCCCTCTTTCCTTTCCTTTGATAGATAGCCTTGAAAGTAAATATAAAGCCAAGGCTGAGTTCTGATCTTCTTGCCTCCGCCTTTCAAGTGTTGGGATTGCAGGCGCGCACCATCGAGTCAGGCTAAAACTCCTTTTCTTTCTTTGAGTTTCTCATTCTTAGTTGTTGAGACCAAGGCACGATGAACAGACTGTGGTTCGCGTTATTTGCAACAATACGTTGGTTTTGTGAGATGAAAGGGAAGTTCATTTCACGATGTCCATCTGCACGTCGGATGTGAAATTTGTTAGTTCATCAAAACTTGAGTTAAAGTCCCTAATGTGCACGGCTCCTTACAAGTATTGCTAATGGTTCTCTCTGTTACGTGGGTGTATTAATGCGCCCTTCCTGTGTGGACTTCTGTGAAGGATAATGCAGGGACCCTGTTAACATAAATAACCCACCAGCAAATTAAGGTCAATTAAAGATTCGATTAAGACAGCTGGCAGAAGTCTTTTAACATTAAGTACAGTTATGTTTAGTTCAGGATTAGTATTTTTGTGGTGCTTGTCTGTTTAGTTTCTCACCTTCCCTCATCTTTCCACTGACAGAGGGACTGTTAACATTAAAGGAGTCCTACTCTCATGTGAGTGCCCTGTGTCCAAAGGTTTTTAGTAGACTTGCTTGTTTTTGCAGTGTTTTTCCCGATTCTAAACAAATGCTCCCCTTTGGTTCCTATTTGAATTTTCATTCTTTTTTTCTTTCTTTCTCAAGACAAGGTTTCTTTGGGTAGCCTTGGCTGTCCTGAGCTCACTTTGTAGATCAGGCTGGCCTTGAACAGAGATCCTTCTGCCTCTGCCTCTGCCTCCTGAGTGCGCCACCATGCCTAGCTGGAATTTTCATTCTTAAAATTTCCCTTTCATTGGGGTTTTTAGCTGGAAGCTGATTTGAAAGTTTTAACTATTTTAAAAAGTATGATGATGATGATGATGATGATGATGACGATGATGCAGCAAGGCTGGACTATACCACCATTGCTGGTTGTCAGGGAGTATGGGACATCCACTCCCTTGGAAATAAAGCAGAGAAGAGGAAAGACCTGGACAACAGCCACTGTTGCAAACTCATTTAGCTAAAAGAAAAGTTGGGAAGGGGTTTCACGCATCCCAGGCTGGCCTCGGCCTCCTAGAACTCTCTCCTCTCCCTCCCGAGTACTTTGTGTAGAAAGAAGGACATTACATTGATTAGTCTGTGATCTAATTGCTATGGGAGGTAATTGTCTACTTAGAGAATTAAGAATGATAATTAAGTGCTGGGGTTGCAGGCTGGAGTGGTCATGCCTGGCTTAAGTGATGTTGAGGATGGAACTCAGGGTTTCATGCAGTCTAGGCAAGCCCTGTGCTTACTGAGCATCACCCTAGCCTTGATCAAACTGTTTCTTACACTCTCCTCCACTGCAATTACTTAACATTGTGGGTTGGAGGCAAACTTTATACGGCCTACAGTATAGGCGTGTAGTTGAATGTTAGACTCAAAATTAGGCCAGATGTTGAAAGTTTGGACTTTAGTTTTGAAATAAGGAAGAATGAAAGAGTTTGGGAGTGTAAGGACTGCAGAATTAACATCGTCGATGCGTTTCTGTTTGCCTAAGCCATGGTGGGGACCGAGTGTCTCAGGTAAGTCCATTAGAATCACACGGCATCCTTTCAGCATTGAACATTTTGAGTCACTCTTGATGCTGGAAGTAGAATATGAATTCCATTCGCATGTGTGTTCCTATGCAGAAACAGGCGAAGGGCGTGCTGGCCTTGGTAGTCTGTGTGATACAACTGGGAGGAAGGGACCATACTTGGGAACTGCCTCCTTTATGTTGGCCTATGGGCTTGTCTCTGTGGCGCGTTCTTGATTGCTGATTGATACAGATTGCTCAGCTCACTGTGGGGAGTGCCCTCCGTAGGGAGGTGAGCCTGGCCTCTATAAGAAGAGTAAGTGAGCAGGAGCCTGGGGACGAGCCAGTAAGCTTCCTTCCTCCGTCACCTCTCCTTTGGTTCCTTCACCTGAATTCCTGCCTCCAGTTCTTGACTTGGTTTCTAAATCTTTCCTTCCCCTAAGTTGCATCTGGCCAATGTTTTATCACAGCAACAGAGAAACAAACTAGGACAAAGGGTGAAGGACAAAGGGTGAATAGGTTTAAAGCCAAAGCTACTATCATCTTGAGAAGGGATTTTCTGGTGGCCTGGGGAGAGGGAAAACAGATTTCCCTGTGTGATTACCTACGGCGGGGCACATGACCCTGAATGTGCTTTGTCATTGTAGACTTTGTGCGGAGTGGACATACCACTGATTAGCTTGTGATCTACCTTCTGTAGGAGGTAATGTCTACGGAAAGAATTAAGATCGCTCTTGAAGGGATTTCCTGACTTAGGCAGGCGTTTTGAACCTACCTCTGCTGGATGGACAGTTGGCCTTTTGTAAGATCCTCTTTCCTCAGGCCCTCAAGTAACTGGATTACAGGTGTGATCTTTCATGGCCAGGAAGACCCTCAAGGTTGTAGGTGTTTCACCTGGCTTCTTGGGCAAGAAGTGTGGTCCTTAGCTTTCTGGTTCATGCACCAATAATTTCTGTTCTCTTCAGGGTCTCCTGGCACCATCTTTGTCAAGCCCTCAACTTGTTTTGTAGGTCTCTTTTTTTTTCCTCTTGATTTCCCAACACCGCATCACAACCTTCTTTACCATTGTTGCTCATAAACCTTAGCTCAAAAAATACGGTAATTATAAGAGCTTGGATATTTGTTTGTGAGAGAACACTTTCCTAGCATGATTAAAGATATAAGTTCTACCCCACCCCCACCCACATTATTGCCAGATAATTGAGAACCCCTTCACTCCTCCTTTTAGGGTAGCCTACCTGTGTGTACATCTCTAAACCATAAAATGTAAAATGTTAGTTGAGCATTAGGAAGAAAAGCCAAAATATTCTCTTTAGCAGCTCGCTGCACACACAAACAGAACAAGGAATTAAACCGAAAAGGCATGAAAGGTCCCTTGACTAATTTATTCCAATTAAAACTGACTGTGCCTTCCTTCTGAAGTGTGTGAATTATTGTGACTGGTACTTGATCTTTGGATTGGAGGATAAGCATCATAATAAAGATGAACATTTTCTTGCCTCATTTTAACTTGAACTCGCAGAGACTCTTATATAATAGCTCACTAAGACACTCATCTTTCACAGGACTTGTCAGTGTAGACATTGCAATCAGTGAAATCGTATTTTCTGCCCTCTCAACTCTGTTGTTGACACTGTCTGAGTGCGCCTCTGAGTCAGAATGTTAGCTTATACACGCTCTGTTGATATGGGTTCTCCTGTGTTCTTTTTTACTCCTCTGATGTATCATGACACATACATCTCTTTCCTTGCTACTCTCCTTCTCAAAGATATTAATAGAATTCTTCAGAAGATGTTTTAATGATTTAGTGAAATTAATGGTTCAGTACAATTGCTTTTCTTTTAATTTAGCACCAGAGTGGCTTAAGTGTTTGCCTCATTTAAGCAGTTATTTCATGACGAAGACATTAATGACTATATCTTTAAAATGAAATTTAGGTACATTTATATTTCTTGCTAGCTGTAAGAGTTGTTCCTACATGACTCAGGATTGTGGTTTCTCAGGTGCATTCACTTCTAGGTGGTTTCTCTTCCTCCTCAGTCCATGAGTCAAGCTAAGTCAGGCAAGCACATGTGTACATGCCTAACTTGCTGTGGTAGCGGATATGTAAACTAACTCCTGTAATACCTACCCGCTTGCTTGTCATACACATATTGTGGTTCTCGAGATCGGTATCGGTTTATTATTTTTGAGGTTTGCATTTGAAGACCTTGGGGTGCTCACTGTGAACACATGATAAATTGTTTTTTAATGAGACAGTGAACTGTCTTCAAATTCTCAACTCTCTTTTGGCATGTTCTGCTAAATTGTATGCATCACAGTTTCTTGCTGTGGTTTTTAGCTTTCCTTTTTCATAATGAATGGCAGAATGCCTCTCTAATTCTGCTTTGAAAACTTTTTTTTATTATGGGAAATTTGAGTATATCCAGTACTCAACATTAACCACGATCAGTTCAAAGCCAATCTTTTATTTAATCAATATGCCACCCACTTTCCCTGGCTTTTACTGCTTAAAAGCAAATCCTAGACATCATATCAGTTCATCTGTAAATATTTTAGCATGTGTCTCTAATAGATAATTCTGCACGTGTGTGTAGAATCGTTGAGAAGTCATGGTAATTTAAAGGGAGGCTTTTTATTTATTTTCAAGATGGATTTTAAGAAGTGGAGCCAAACATTGATTTAAAAAACACTCCCCTAGTGGAAGTTAAATGCCTCTTCTGAAAATCTGTGGAATGAGTTAAAAACTAAAATTGAATCAACACCTCAGTGCAGCAAAATGTACCAAAAATTAAAACCAGAAGAAGGGTGATCTTTCCTGTAGAATTAAAGATACTGAAAATTTGCGTTTCTCTCCCTCCACTCCCCCCCCCCCCCCACTGGTGGACCTGGAATAAATACTAAATTTAAGCAGAGTAAGTTTAGCCTCAGGCACAGTGGCATACACTGTAACCCCATCACTGGGGAGGCTGAGGCCTGAGGCTTGTGTCTAAAATAAGGCAACCAAACAATAACTTAGTAAATAAATTCAGTAGTTTTAGGTTTGTCAGTCATAGCAGCAGTGGCCTTGTATTTGTGATGAGTTGGGTATTTCTCCATTTTGTATGTTACTTCTTGGCATGCATGAAAGAACATTCCAGATCTGGTCTTGGGGTGAGTGAGGATATTGAGGAAGTTAAGTCATTGTTCTGAGAGAATTGATTACCTGGTGTGCTCCTGATTTTTCTCATAGTTGTGACAAGGGCTCATTTTGGCTTGTAGATAGAAAAGGGAGATGTCCAAGAAGGGATACAGTCTGTCACAGCAGGGAAGGCGTAGCCGGAGGGGCAAGAGGTAGCCAGTCCCATTGCCTCTGCAGTCGGTAAACTGAGGTAGGCAGTAAGCAGAACCTGTTTTTTAAACCTTGAGGCCTGGCCCCAGTGATTCACTTCCTGGTCAAACACAAGAGTCTGTGGAAGATTTTTCACATTCCAACTGGACATGTGCTAAAGCCAAGGCTACTTGTTCTAACTCCTTCCCCTGAGTGCAGTGGGTCTCAACCTTCCCGATGCTTTGACCCTTTAGTACAATTCCTCATGTTGTGGTGACTCCCCTGCCCCCCGCCAACCATAAAATTATTTTATTGATCCTTTGTAATTGTAATTTCTGTTATGAATCATAACGTAAATATCTGATATGTAGAATGTCTGATATGTAACCCCCAAAGGGGCCGTGACTCACAGGCTGGGAAACGCTGCCTTAGAAAAATCTTGTACAGTGGAAGGCTAGGGGCTGTTCGGTTGTCACCGCAACAGACAGGAGTCAGTTCTGTATCACACAAGTGTAGGTGTCTCTGCTTGGTTGTGGAGCAGGGTTCCAGTACACACACACACACACACACACACACACACGATGCCCTCCACCAAGATCTGTATGCTACTCAAAAGGATAAAAAGTAGAAGTGGGCGGTGAATGGCGTATGCTGTCACCCCAAATCTCTGCACATGGGGAACCTCATCTACTCTCCTATCCCCTTCTGGGGGGGATAGTTTGGGTTTCGCAAACTAAAATGACTTTTCTACTCAGACATTCGGTATGTATAAGCTAAAGTATTAGGCTCAGGGACATAATTGGGTTCTTTACATTTAAAGATTGTTTTTCAGTATTATTGTTCTGATCAGCTTTCACATCAGTTTCTTGTTCAAATGGACAGTGAAAATTGTTTTCCTGTTGGAATCTGTGCATCGGCAGATGCTTAGAGAGTGTTGATGATTATTTAATCGCATGTGTTGCGGAGTAATGACGGCAGGGAAGGGTCTTAGCATGTACAAAATTTATTAGATGGTACTCCTGATGGGGTTTTTATTTCTGCACAATAAAATGCTTTAGGATAAAGATTTGACAGGCTGAGTAGTTGTATCAGAAGATGGCGGTGTGGGAAAGAGAGAGGAGAGAGGGAGCGCCATGTGTTTTAGCTAACCTCCATAGAAGGTTCCTTGCTCATGTTCCTAGTAATGTTTGGCTAGCACGGCATCCCCTAGAGTCACAAGCCTTCCTGACTGGCCCTGTGTGGAGGTCACATAGCTAACCCATTCACGGGTAGGTGGCATCAGTCTGCAGCACCACTAGATGTTGCTTTCCTCAGTTTCCCTTCTCCTATCATACGGAACTAAAACTAACGAGCGAGCACTTGATTTTCATGTTTGTTCCTTCTAGAGCCTCTAGAAGTATTTATAAAACTATGGAAGACTAAAAAACACTTTTTAAAAATTTAATTGCAATTAAGTGTCAGAGCTCCTGGGACTGGAGTACAGACTGCTGTGAGCCACCATGTGGGTGCTGGGCAGCAAATGCCGGGGTCATCTCTCCAGTCCCAAAACATGAAGGGATTTTGGTGGAATTCATGCCTGGGCAAGGAGCACTCACTATTTGGGACATGGCACTTCCACCTAGAACGTTCCTTGTATAGTCAACATGAATACAAATGGGCTGGATCCCATGTGTGCGGCGACGTGTGTTAAGTTTCACAAGTATTGAACACTCCCTAGTGTTTCCTCCCACGTCCACTGAAGCGCGGAAGTTGTCAGATTCCCTGAGGAAGACCACCGGCATGTGGGTCGGACTTGCGGAAAACTGAGCAACTGAAATAATGCTGAGACTGAACTCCGTTCCCTTCTTTTCCAGGGAAGGTGCCTTCGCACAAGCTGGCGATTTGGTTTTAGTGGCCTGAGTCTCAGTGTCGCCAGGGCCCCAGAGAATGAAGCCTGGTCTCAGTTCACAGCTGTGTCTGGAAGCAGGATAGACAGAGCCACTAAACATCGGAGATAGGATCTTATGATTCTTTTAAGACACATGTAAATGTGTGTTATAGGCTTAAGAGGAAGAGGGCCGTGTCCTACAGGCCAGTTTACTTAGCAGTTTCCTAAGTGTTTTTCACTTTGTACCCCTATCATATTCCAGATGGTTTTACTCCAAATCCAAATTTTGATGCTCATCAGTACTTTGCTGAAATGTTAGGTTACTTTTTCCTTTTAAAGGGCGGTGTGTGTGTGTGTGGGGGGGGAGGTAGGAGGTGGATTGACATTTTCATGTCAAAGAAGAGGCTCCCTTCTTACCTCCAAGAAAGAGTGCTAATTTATTTTATATTAAGAGTAATCCTGCAATAAAATCGTTGTATTGTTAATTAAAAAGATCACATCATAGGTCCTGAGAGAGCAGGTCTCATGAACTTTGGCATAGGAATGTTGCCTAGTGCAGTGCATTTAATTCTCTTTGCTCACCGAGGCAGGAGAGGAGCAAGGTGCTTGGCAGGCCTGCTTTGCCTTCAAGTGGAATGGCTGACTTAGGATGATTCCATCATTTGCTTTTGCGATGGTCACCTTCATCGTCACCCTGAGGGCATTTAGATTCTCCTAGGAGTCACAGCTCTGGCTTTGCCTGTGAGGTTTAACAGATTACGTCCTAAATGTGAGTGGGACTGTTCCCTGGGAGGGGTACCAGACTGGAAAAGGGGGGCGGGGGAGGAGAAAGCCACTGAGCACTGGCATTTGACTCTGCTTCCTGACTGTGGATGCAAAATACGACCAGCAACTTCACATTCCTGGCTCCAAGGCTTCTCTGCTGTGGCACACTGTGCCTTCACACAGTGAGCCAAACCCTGCCTCCCTCAGATTCCTTTACGTGCTACTCAGTCACAGAGGAGAGAAATAATACAGCACATATAGAATCAGTAATGTGAGACGTAGGTGTAGAGTGCTGTTTGGACTTTGCTTGGTAGGGGACACATACTTTGTGATTGAATCACATGACTCTGCTTCAGCGAAACAGGGCAAACCCTTTGTGCATCTCTGTCTCTCTCTCTGTCCCCCCCCCTTTGTGCATCTCTGTCTCTCTCTCTGTCCCCCGCCCCCCATCTCTCTGTATCTCTTTCAAGATGTATTTGTTTATTTATTATGATATAGTGCTCTCCCTGCATTTACACCTGCATGCCAGAAGAGGGCATCAGATCACATTATAATGGTTGTGAGCCACCATGTGGTTGCTGGCAATTGAACTCAGGACCTCTAGAAGAGCAGTCAGTGTTCTTAACCTCTGAGCCATCTCTCCAGCCTTCAGTCTTTTTCTTTGAGCAGAGGGGGTGATATTACTGAAACCCTTGGAATGGTACCAGTGGTCAACAACTGTGACTTCTTTATGATTGTTGATCTTATATCCGGTAGTGACATGCTCCTTTGATAAGAAAATACTTGAGTAATTACTTTTTGAAAAAAAAAAAAAAAACAGTACAGTCGAAGTGTTTCCAAAGATAAGGTCTTCCAGGGACTTGAAGCCATATTTGCATGCTACTTTTTTGTGGATATACGTCTGGATGGAGAACAAGTCTCTGCAGCCCCTGGCTCAGCAGCTTGTTTCATTCATACCAAGGGCCCAGGCATTGGAGACCAGCTCATAAAAGATTTGAAGTCCTTTGAGGAAGCACTAGATATAAATCAGTCATTAATTAATTTTTAAGAGTCAGCAGCTGCACACTCAGGCATCTAGTTTGATAGGAAAGGAAAACAAATTTCTCGGTTTTAAATTGCCTGTGTGTATGACAGCGTATTATAGTAATGAGAGCAATTCATCTTGCCACTTTGGGCTTGTCAAGCTTTGGTTCTGCCCTCTCCCCGCATATGTGTGTTATACTGCCTGTTAGTGTATATGTGTCTACATGTGTGTCCAGTGCACATGCATGGGTGTGCATGTAGATGCCAGAGGCTAACATCAGGTGTTTCCCTCTATCACTCTCCATCTTGTATATCGAAACAGAGTCTCTCACTGACCTCGGAGCTTGCTCATCCTGGCTAACGCAGCTCGCCAGCTTGCCTCGGTGATCCCTGGTCTCTGCCCTCTGAGTTCTGGGACTACAGATGAGCCAGCACACCTCCCTAGGTACATACACGGGTGCCGGGGACCTGAATTCTGGCCCTCATACACTTGTGGCAAGCTCTTTATTTACTGAAGCACCTCCTCAGTCCTTCTCTGTCTCTTTCCCCCTCCCCTCCTCTGTGTGCCAGTTTAATCCCTATGCGTTATACATTATGGAAAGATAGAACACTAATGACAAGGCAAGCGAAACACGAAATTACCGTGAGCATGTAACCACGACTCTACCAGTTGCTTAAGATATGCTGCGTGTGCCTTCCAGATGATTCTCAATCCTCAGGTTGACAATGAAGATCAGCCATCACGTGATCCAAAATGGCTTCTTAAGGGAAACCCCGGAGAAACCCTAATCTCTATGTCAGCAGGGAGTTTAGGGACAACGGGCACGGACTTCCTGAGTCCTCGTGCTTACAGATGTGCCTTCCTGACACCAGGCAGCCCTTAGCAGCCAGACCTGCACACACGGCAGTCAACAGAGATTGGTGATGGAATGGTTGATACCTTCTCAGTGTTCCTTGTCATTCTTGGGGAAGCTTTGTTCTTCAGGTGACTCATGCCTGGTTCTTGCTTTGACCTTGGGTTCCATCTTCACTCATGCTTAGGATGATAATAGCTTGTGGCTTTCTTGGAGCTACTTGTCCTTTATGAATTTATTTTTTAAAAAATCAAGTATAGTATTTTTTCCTTATCCTTGGAACTACTTCAACCCTCTCTCTTGTTCTCACCGGGGTTTTACATGCACACCCTTGCTGATGGAACAGAAATGGAAGGCTCAGAGTTAATTCATTTTTTACATTAAGCAATACAAATTTCCATGGAGATCTGACTTTGAACTTTTACACTGTTTCTGTTGAAAAGGTCAAGAAGTCCATACAGTTACGAGGTTGCTGATGTGTCCATTTTGATTTTTATTTTCAATGATGGATCTCATAGCTATGCCAATTATTTCTTAATTACCTAAACAGCCTGCTCATGCACTGTGTGGAATGCTATCCTCTGAGACACCCTCTGTGTCCCTGAGTACACTTTGGTCCACTGAGCCTCAGCTTTCTGATGACAATCCTCCTCCTCCTCTAATGTCCACGGTGATATTTTCTTTTCTTTTCTGTTGCTTTTAAAATTAAAGTTTTAGTTAGGATACAATGAATGGTTGTATCCACTCTGGATTGTGATCCATGGTTTGGAAAACAAAAGTCCGGATGAGGAATCTGCCCTCCTGTTTAGGCAAAATTCTCTAGGAGGGGACATTGAGACAGCTTCTTTGCAGGAGCCTTCCGGTCGTTTGAATGAGCTGTCTCCCAAGACTCAGGCATTTGAACACTTGACCCCCAGTTGCTGGTGCTATTTGCTTAGGGATAGGAGATGTAGCCCTCTTGGAAGAAGTATGTCACTGGGGTTGAGCTTTGAGCTTGTTTGTTTTTTTTTTTTTAAAGATTTATTTATTTATTATGTATACAATGTTGTGTCTGCATGTACAGCTGAACGCCAGAAGAGGGCACCACATCTCATTATAGATGATTGTGAGCCACCATGTGGTTGCTGGGAATTGAACTTAAGACCAAAAGCAGACAGTTCTCTTAACCTCTGAGCCATCTCTCCAGCCCTGTTTGTTTGTTTCATTTTTTTCCTGTTTGCTTTTTAATTAATTAATTTAGTTACTCATTTTACATCCTGATCATAGCCCCCCTCCCAGTCCTACCACTCCCCTCTTTCCCTCTATTCCCCCCTCCTTCTCAGAAAAGGAAAGCTGCTCTCTCCACCCCTGCAGAGAGTTTAAAAGATCATGCCCAGTCGGCCTGCTTGAGGTTCAGTGTGAACTCTCATATGCTGCCTCAGCTGCCATGCCTGCCCCCTGTGGCCTCTGTTTTGCCACCATGTATGCAGTGCAGACTGTGGGGTTGCATGCTTGTAGTCTCAGCTTGGGAAGGTAGGTGGCGGAATCCCTGGAGCTTACGGGGCAGCCAGAACCAGTGCGCTCCAGGTTCAGTGAGAGACCCTATCTCAGAAAGATGAGATGGAGACCATTTGAGGAAGACACAGTAAAGAGCAAGTGAGGAAGACACCCGATGTTAACCTCTGGCTGCCACAAGCCACATGCATGTGCACCTGCAAACACACATCTGTGTGAAACACATCCACACACACCTACAGATTTTTTGACCGGTTTTTATGCTATAATAGATGAACTGATACACGACTCGAGGGAAACGTATTTTGGGAAAGCAGGCAGAATAACAGGAGCTCCTTGGTCACCTCAGGTGTGGCAAGGGTAATCATAAACACCCCAGCCCATGCATTTAGCTAGTGTGTTTGTCTCGGTGTCCTTTTCCATCTCGGCACCAACATATTGACTGTCTATAGGATCAAAGAAATCTGTGCTCATTTTTGATCTGGTGAATAGTTGATACAACCTGGAGTTGAGAGATGCTTTTAATTTAAAATACATATGCTAAGTGCCCTGGAGGCAGTGCTGTTGGGCTCGCTCTGCCTTCTCAGGCTGAGGGCATTAGCCATTGTGGCTTCCTGTAGTGCCCCAGAGTGTTGCTACAAGATTAGTTGTGAGAGCATCTTCTGCGCTCCTGGAGGAGTTGGATCCTGCCCAGGCTTGTAGGGCCTGGACCTGATGGAGATGACAGGATGAAGTTTTGGAAGTTCTTCTTCATCCTACAGGCAGGGATGAGCTCTGTGGTACACAATAGATGCCAGGTTTGTCATTAGAGAAACAGGGAATCAATGCATCACCATGCTTAGGGAATCGGCCAGCATGTGTTTGTGTGTGTGTGTTTGTGGGTACCATGATTGTGGAGATACCCTTCTCATGAGGGATGTGAGTTAGGCCTTGACAAACGACAACACTCTCAGCAGGCAAGCAAAGGCAAACTCATCAACTGCATGATTTCAGTCACCGGGCTACCTGTCTTCATGGTTCATTTATTTCTCAGCACATTATCACCATTTATACTTTGCATGGGGGAAAAAAATGGAGCACCGCAAAGGCCTGAGGGTGCTGCACAGTGAGGATGGGCCCAGGGTTCCTTGTCGATCGCAGCAGCGCACAGATGAATGATGAGTAAGCCCCAGCGATGGCCTTGGCTGTGGGTCATCCTGACCCCTTTGACCTCTGCTTTGAGGATGCCAGTTCTGGTCTCTGACTTACCTCTGGGTTATTCTTCAGCGTACTATAGGCTGCCTCTGGCCCATTCTTGAGTTCTTCCCTAGGCTTCCTGGCCATGGACATCAGGCGCTGTGTCATCGGCTCCTCCCCGCCTGACTTTCTCTTACGATCCTTTGGCTGCGCTTGCGTCTCTTCTGGTCCACATTTAAGTTATTTCACTGAGCCCCCTTTCACTGCCCTTTCCCAGCCATAAGCATTACTGTTTTCCTTGCCAATCTGATAAAAATCCAGCAGTCCCATTCACTAATTAGAACATTGTGTAAACACAAGTCTTGCTGAGGGAGGTCAAGCATTTGTCCCCTGTGAAGCATTTTACCATCTGTTTTCAGTGTGTTCCTCTGTGTGTCTCTTTCTGCTACGATCAAATAGGCCAAACTTAGCTTCCCATTTTTCCATAAACCGGGAAATATTTCCAGTTTTCCCTGCGTGTCCATTGTCCAGATACGTGTACTTCTATACCTGAATGTTTAACTAGTAGCATCAGCTGTTTATATAGGGCTTACTCTTAGGGTTGACTCTGTTGTGAATTTGTGTGTGTGTGTGTGTGTGTGTGTGTGTGTGTGTGTGTGTGTGTATGAGTATGTGTGTGGGTGCATGGTCTTTTGGATGCACATGTATGTGTGTATGTGGGGGCCAGAGTCAAGCTTGGGTATTATTCCTCAGGAGACATTTCCCTTGCTTTTGCAGCCACAGTCTCATTAGCCTGTCCATCGCCGATTCAGCCAGGCTGTCTGTCAGACAAGTCCCCAGAGAAGCGTGTTTCTCCCTTGTGTAGGTTTTAAGGTTACAAGTGCATGTACTTTACCTGGCCTATTCCCACGAGCTCTGGAGGTCAGACTCAGAACCCCAGGCTTTCAGAGCAAGTGCGGTAAGACAGACATGGTGAGCCTGCTGGTGGAGTGTGGACTGCTGCTGTCCCTGCTTACAGGCGAGGAACCCGAGAAACCAGAAAGCCGTGTCCTCATGAAGATCACACAGACAGTAAGCGCGTGGATTAGACGTAAACTAGCTTGGAGTTGTTCGACATAAAGTCTAGTCAGTCCGTGTTCTCTGGTGAACCCAGATGAGTTAGAATGAAGACACGTAGACTTCTTTTAAAGAATGGTCTCCTGATTGTAGAGGCCACATCAGCTGCTTTTGTATCCCTGGGACGGAAAACCTGTCAAAATCAACTTAGAGGTTTATTGCAGCTCGCTGTCTGAGAAGTTTTGATTCACAATTTCTAGGCCATGTGCCCTTGGGAAGAGCCTCACGAGGGGACCGTGTGGCAGTGTTTTTCAAATTCTGGTGGACCAGGAAACAGAGAAGAGGCTAGATCCAGGAGACAGGTGACTAAACACCTGTTCCTAGGCCCCACCTAGTAGAGGACCCACAGCCTCCTGCCATGAGCATCCAAAACCCAAGCCTCTGTGGTACGGTCCAGATTCTAACCCAAATCTATGGTCCAAAAGTGGCAAGGTCTGATGGTGGAGCTTTCATAGACTCCAACATCACTGAGACAGCCAGAAGAGCCAATGGTGCAGTTCTAGGATGTGATCCCGCAGGCTGTCGACCCATGATGACCAATATGCCTGTTTTATTGGAACACAGGAAAAAAAAGCCATGGTTCTAGATGGAAGGCAGTCATCATGAGGGAGTTCTGTTTACTCACGTCTTCGGCTGACTATATGAGCCCACTGCCATTGGCAAAGACGGTTAGCTCAGCTGACTCTTATCTTAATCTTATTCATACATGTCCAGAATGTTTGAAGATGGATCTGGGACACCATAGCCAATCGACACATGAATAGCTATCACGGTGGACCTTATCAGCTCATTGTGTGTGGATATGTGTGTGTGTGTGTGTGTGTGTGTGTGTGTGTGTGTGTGTGTGTGTGTATACACGCTGGCAAATGGAATCTGGTGTTCTGTGCCATTTGAAGTTGTAAACTCCTTGTCTTTTTGAGTAGCTGTGCCAGGAACAGTTGTGTAACAGTCTCACAGAGGGAGCTTGTCCTACAGAGTCTTAACAGGGCGAGTTCCAAGTCCTAGAAGTTTTGCACTGTCTTAGAGATGGGACAAGTGATGCTTGTCCCTGAGAGGATCTTGGGTGTTGTTTGCATAGTTGCCTCAAGGCTCATCGCTGTGGCTTTGCCATAAGCAATAGTGAAGTCATCGACTTGTTGCTGGACATGTCTTCTCTGTAAGCGATAATGGGCAGATGCATCGTTTTGCTACTGAGAGATTAAAAACCGGCTGAAGCTGTTCGGTATCGCATGCTGGTCAGTGCTGGGCCTTTCAGTTAAGGCTCGTCTCTCTTTACTTTTGAAAAGAAGTAGTAGTTTTGGAAACAATTCTAAAACTTAAGAGGCAGTGGTTCTACTTTAGGCTTTTATTACATAGTTTGGCTCTCGTGGTTCAAACTGGATTAATTACACAGGTGCACACAGATGTGGAAGCCAGACTTTGACACCACATGTCACCATCAGTTGTTTTGCACATTATTATTTTTTAAATAGTTATTTATTTACTATGTATACAGTATTCTGCCTGCACATACACCTTCAAGCCAGTAGAGGGCATCAGATCTCATTATAGATGGTTGTGAACCACCATGTGGTACTTGGGAATTGAACTCAGGACCTCTGGAAGAGCAGACAGTGCTCATAACCTCTGAGCCATCTCTCCAGCCCTGCACATTAATTTTTAGGACAGTGGCTTTTGCTGTCTTAAGCTTTGGCTAGTATGGCTGACCTGTTGCCAGCCCTGTCAATCCCAAGTGAGTTCCATATCTTACACAGCCATCTGTCTTTTTGTACAGCGCCTGGGAATCAGAATCAGGCTCTCAAGCATGTGCCCCAGGCACCCTACTGAGTGCCTCTAGCCCCAATTTCACATTCTAAAAAAAAATGGCAAAAGTAATAAATATGAGCATGTTCGATAAATAAATGTGGTAAA
This sequence comes from Acomys russatus, assembly GCF_903995435.1. NCBI lineage: Eukaryota > Metazoa > Chordata > Mammalia > Rodentia > Muridae > Acomys > Acomys russatus. The sequence goes on from NC_067145.1 coordinate 57,769,665, forward strand.
AAATGAAAAAAATTTTTCTTCAGACTCACATAGAGTTGGCTGCTGCAGAGATGTGCATTTGAGTCATATTATACAGTTCTATAAAGATAAGCCTTCTCATGAAAACATTTTACATTAGAAATTGCAGTGAGAAGAGAAGGGTCTTGCCTTACTCACGGTCCTGGGACTTGTGTGGTGCCACTAAAGCACCACTGAGAACTCAGTCGACCGGATTTCTCTTCATTGCTTAATTTATTTAGTCAACAATGGATGCTGGCATCTTCTGTGTTGCCAAGCACAGTTTACAGTGTGAATCCACTGTACTTTCCAACTTATTCTCTTTATGATCAGCAGACATATGGGTTGTTCTGGGCTTGGCTCATGAGCCTGGGGAATAACGGCTTGGAGGGCCGTTCTTTCAAGCCAACTGGCTTCATAGTCCATTTGGGAACAGAATTGAGCATGTTGTATAGTTCTGTCTTCAGAGGAAGGTGGACGGCTGTATGTTGACTTGTCTCAACCATTTGATGCAGCCGAATATGGGAGCATCTTCAAGTTTTACCAACCCTCTGCCAATTTTTTTCTTTTCTGTCTTGTGAAATTAAGTTGTGCAGTGTAACCACTTGGTAAGCGATTAACATCTCAGTCTTAGCGTTTTATGATTAACTCTAACATGAGGTTTTATAAGTTTCCTAGCCTGGAAGAGTCAGTAATAGCATTTTAATACAGACACCCCTTCTGAAGGCTCCCAGCAGCTGCCAAAGAAACAACAATTAAACCGAAGTGGAGTGGCCCAGAGCAGTTCCACTTGGCTAATCCGATAATTATTGGTTTCTATTTATATAAGGATGTACAACTGAAGCCTCAGAGATGATTAAACAGGTTATTTCTGGCCCATTGCCTAGAACGTGGGATCTAAGTCAAAATTTTTAGGTTTTTCTCATTCAACATTTCGTTACTAACCTCTTTCACATTGGGCTTGGACACCTCTGTGCTACTCCAATGTCTTTATTTGTGTTGGTTAGGATGGTCTCACAGAGTCAGTAGGCCCAGAGTCAGTTCTCCAGGAGTGGGTGGACTATTGCAGTAGCCCTATCTCACCCTTCCAGAACCAAACTGACATCATTACTGCATACAGTGCGGTTTGCTTATGGCTTGAAGATGGCCCGATTTTTGTAAGTAATTTTTAAACAATTGTTCTGGGCCAGGGGAATGAAAATATCTTTTTTTTTAAACTATCAATTTCTTCAGTGGAAGGAAATAATTTGAATGAGTTACAAATGATCTTTGCAGGCACCACTGTGCCAGCCTTTTTCTTGAACTGTCCTTTCGCCATTGCACGGAAATAAATCCACTTTTTAAAGGAGGCATTAAAAAGTGCTGTGACAAGTGTAGTTACAGCAGATAGATTTAGCTCATGTATTTTATCTGCATAATCTGATTGTAATTTATATGTCTTCAGCCCAGATAAAGCTAGGCCATTTCTTATTACCAAATTCTTCTCTTTGTCAACATGATGTGAGCGGATATTGACTTGTACTGAAGGGCGGTGATTAATCATAGCAGCTTGCAGGAGGATCGTTTATTGCTCTGTGTAGCTGAGTGACTGCTGGAGGAGCCGGGAGTCAATCAAGATAAACCCAAGCGGGTTAGTTGTTCTTGGATGACAATGGGTGATGCAATAGATTTATTAGCTGTATTCTTGGTGAACGATCTCTTTACATTCTTAGCCAGGCAGATTGCAAAGAGGAAAATAACGAGTTACCGTCAATGGAAGAGTCTCCTTGTTTGCAAAGCAGAGTCGAGCCAGCTGAGTGTCACAGGGAAAGATGGATTTTGAAGATGTAGCCACTGGTACCGCTCAACTTGTGGTTAGTTTTGTCAAGTTCAAAGATGGCGATTGTGTTCATAGTCATTTGGGCATTTGCTGGACTAGGAAGGAAAAGGTCACCCAGTTTAGTTGTACAGGTTGCACAACGAGACTGTTCTCTAAATTATATCTAAGTATGATTGCCTTGACAAAATGGTAACTCTGGCTGACCATCTCACTCCTTCCCTTCCCTGCCTGTTTTTCCCCTTGTAGAGCTTGCATGTTTTTAGAGACTGTAGAGCCACTTACTATTAGCTAAGATTGCTTAGCAAAAAAGGACTCTAAGGGGACAGCAAGATGGCTCAGTGGGCAAAGTACTTTCCACAAGTCTGAACAACCCGAGTTGTAGCCCTAGTACCAACGTATAGATAGAAGGAGAGAACCAACTCTCCAAAGTGGTCCTCTGATGTGCACATATGCACAGTGTGACACCCACTCACCAATACATGTCACACCCATACACAATAATACTAGTAAATACAACTGGAGGAGACTAGAAATGCTAGGCAGAAAGAAGCCTAGCAGCTGTTATCAGAATCAAATGGTGGTGACTCCCTGGGTTGTCCTGTCCGTTTGTCAATCCACTCAGCCCTCTTCCTCAGTGTTAAAGATTGAAGTGGACCATCAACTGTATTAAAATGCCTCAAGACCCACATAGTATGTTAGTCAATAGCTTCTTGTCTCTTTCATTGCTTGCAGGGGGCTAGGACAGTGATAATGGTTTTTTATTTTTTATTTTTTATTGTCAGAGTGCGTGTATGAGCTATGGTGTTGAAGTGCTTAAGGATGGGCATAGTCAGTCGCACAAGATGGGCTAGAGGTTAAGCTTGTGGCTGTGACCATTTCTTCAGTCTTTGCATCCTCTTTCACCATGTCCATTCTGGCCTGTGATGTGTGCTGGCTGGACAGGCATTTCTTTTGTGTGTGTATGTGGTATATGCACATGTGTATGTGGGTGCAAGTGCAGGTGTGTGTGCGTGAGTGTGTGTGTTTGTGTGTTTGTGTGTGTGTGTGTGTGAGAGAGAGAGACAGAGACAGAGAGGCAGAGAGACAGAGATAGAGATAGAGACAGAGAGAGAGACAGAGAATGTGTGGAGACTGAAGGTTGATGTCCGTTATCTTCTTCATCTGTTCCTCCCTCCACCTTGTATTTTGAGACAGGCCCTCCCCCTAAATCTGAAGCTCACTGGTTTAGCTAAACTGGCCTGAGTTTAGCTCCTTCTCAACCTCCTCAGCTCTGGCATTACCGACATGTGTCCCAGGGCCATGCTTTCTCTGTGAGTACTGTGACTTGAAAGCAAGCCTTCTTGCGTGTGTGGCAAACCTTTACTACCTGAGCTTTCTCCCGGGCCCTGGAGATGCATTTCTAAAGCTTTAATGAAGTTGTGCTATTTGGCTGGAGAGCAGTCAGGCCATTAAGTTAATATATATGTTTGAAAATATTTCCCAACTGCTCCATCTGAACCATTGGTTTCCAATTGGGAAAGATTTGCCACCTAGTTACCTTTGAAATGATCTGGGGACAAGTTATGTTGTCACAGCAAGGGGAGGGATTTCTGGGAGAGTTTCAGGGCACTAGGTCTATGCAGCACACAGAGCAGCTTCCTGCCAACAGCAAAGAATTATCTGGCCTCAAATAGCAGCCCTGTTAGTTGAGACACTGGCCCCAGCGGCAGCCATCGCTGGGTGTAGTTGCTAAGAACTTAGGATTCTTGGACAGGTGGCTGCTAGGCTGTACGTGGAGAAGATGTCTGTATACAGAGTTACTGTGTTCCTTTATTTTTCTTTTGGCGTTTTAAAAGCTCAAATTGCCCCATCTTCCCTCGGCTGAAGAAATAATAGTTGCAAAGTGATTAGGAAATATGTTCCTCTTCCCTCGCCTGGTGTGAATTGTTTGTTCCACAGAAGCTGGTGAATTCCCACATGTATGGCTGACGTGATAGTTTTTGCTTGTTAGCTACGAATCTTATCTAGTCTGGCCTGAGTGTCAACGAGAAGAGAAGCATCAGTTAATGTCTGTAACATTTCATTGCTGAAAACTAATCGTTAGTGATAAGGCCTCCTTTTTGCAAACATAATTTGATCTCCTGTAATTGATAGAAGACAGCTTAGAGAATTTGTCCAGGCGCCGATTACAGCCGGCCTCTTCCACAGGGGCCACGTGGAGTGATGCACATGAGTTCTGCCTATGTGATTAAGCAGGCAGAACTTACAGTTCACGGTAAAATGACTCAGTGGCAGCACCTGAGGTGGGGAGAGGTGCCATGAGCCTTTCATGGTGGTATTTCCTGAGAGGCTATTGCAGTATTTTTGCTTTGTTTAAAAGGTCATAGAGGGCAAAACCTTAGGAATTTACTCATTTGAAATTTCCTGTTTACTTACTGAGAAAAAAATGTAGAGATAGAGTCCAGGGTTGGTAGGGTGCTTGTCTGTGCAGTACGCAGGACGCCTTAGGTTCTGCCTTGAGCACTGCCTGAACCTGGCATGAGAACATGGCAGGGAAGGGGAGAAGGGAGAGGGGGCAGAGGGTGGGAGGGGGCTATGATGGGCATGTAAAGTGGATAAATAAATTTAAAAGAACAAAGGAGAATTCTCAAATATAAAAAATAAAATAAAACAAACAAACAAAAAGCAACAGGCCCAGAGAAATTAGAACTTTCTCAGGAATCTTAATCTGGGAGAAGGAAATGGTGAAGCCCAATGCCAGCTAAGAGGAAGTGCTTGTCTCTGTACACACACACACGTACACACACACACACACACATGCACGCGCACACACACACCTACATACCCACATGCATACAAACACACTACACATGCACACACACACACACACACACACACATGCAGACACAGATGCACACACGCCTACATACCCACATGCATACAAACACACCACACATGCGTGCAGACACACACACGCACACACATCCTTGTATTCAATTTCATGTGCTCGTGAATGCCATGAGGCCTGTCATGGATGGCAAGTTAATCACATTTACTTTAGACTAGGATGTAGTAACCCGGTCAAACCGGCTTTAGGAAAGGATTGTCTGGGATTAAAGAATTGGCCTGGCTGTTAGATGTTTGGTCAGGCAGAGTCCTTGAAGTTTAAAGTTGGAGTTTAGAGTAGGAGAAGCTGAGGCTGGGGTAGGATCATGTGCAAAGGGTGTGCCTTGATTCTCATGTATCTCTAACGGGGGAGGGTGCGGGGGCTCAGGGCATGAGAGCAGGGCATCATGGGTAAGGTTGGGATGGACACTCTAGGCAAAGGCTGGACAGCAACTCATGGTGGTTCCTGGACTGTGTTGGTCTTCTTGTGGCATTCTTGTTCCCTTGGGATCCTTCTACCTCCCCCTCCCCCACTCTTCCACAGGATTCCCCGAGTTCTGCCTGTTGCTTGGCTGTGAATCTCAGCATCTGATTCTAGGTATCCGGGAATAAAGCAGGAGATAAAGGCCATCACAGTTTCTGCTGGACACTGGCTCTTTCTAGGTTGTGCAGAATTCAAAAAAATTTTTTTCTGTAGGAACAACATTAACAACAACAAAAATATCTACATACTACTGGTTAAGGGGAAGAAAGTAGATTCATTGTGAGCAATGGGCTCTGGCAGTTGGATTTTGTGACACAAGGCACCACAAGTAACTCTGGACCACATCTGCCTACATAGTCCACTTGGAGGTGGCCTTGGGGCGTACTTCAGAGCCCTCTGCATTGAAAATAAACCCATAGAGGGCAGGATTAGGGGTAAATGCTGAGGGATGTGCTACAGAAATGTACGGGAAGCATTGTTTACAAATATACAAGTGTCAAGGTGACCTTTTCTTTTTGTTTGTTTGATTATTTTTGTTTTGTTTTGTTTTTCGAGGGAGGAGCTCATGTTACCCAGGCTGGCCTTGAGCTCACTAGGTTTATAAAGAAAAACTTGAACTATTGCTTCTTACTCAGTGCGTCACTATATCCGCTGTGTGTGGTGTTAGGTACTGGGTCCAGGTCATCTGCCTGCTAGGCAACCATTCTGTGAAGTGAGCAGCATCCTCAGCCCTTCAGTGTGACCAGAAGACCAAGGTCACAGTCTGGATGTGTCACACAAGTGGGATCATTGGTCATATCACTTTATTCTCTGATTCCATTTCCTCTTCTTGTTTGCAGCAGAGACCTGACTTTGGTACTTGTTTGGCTTTAGTTTTGAGTTTTAGAAATGTGATAAACTTCTTTTTGATGAATTCCCAAAATTGGCTTATTTCCCTCTTGCAACTTATTATTAGGGGTGTGATCACGTTACCACCATGCTTGCTGGCACATGCGTCCTCTTCCTCTCCTCCCCCCACATGACCATCTGCCTGACTCAGAGTGCTTCCTCCCCCCCCCCATTTCTCCTTCTCCCCTCTTTCCCCCATCCTTCCCCTCCCCTTCTGTCATCCCTCCCCCTCACTGAACACATAGACCCCACACCCACAAGTGATCACACTTAACACTTCCATAGCTTTACCAGGTTGATATTGCAAATCCAACTTTATAGGTAAGAATCTACACCTATAGGCTAGATGGTGTTTTTTTTTTTTTTTTCTAATGTCTCTTAGCCAATATTGGATGGAATTTCCACTCAGCTCAACAGTGCTGTCGGAGACCTGCCATTTCTTATATGAAGTGGCTTTCTCAGCCGACATAAGTTTATCTAAAGTTTCTTACTAGTTATTTTTTGAAGGTACATTTGCAGAATGTCACATGATTAATCTGTCCTTTTTAGGCACGTAGTTTTGTTCTTTTCTGTTTGTCTGCTGAACTTTCAGATTAGAGACAATAAGACAGCCCTCCAGGGAAATAAAAGAATAGGATGTGTGTGTGTGTATCTACATCCCACCCCACAAACACACTCCTACTCATGCTCACAAAGACTGCGGAGACCTGGTAGGCCATGAATTTGCCAGGGGAGTTCAAGATGGGAGACCCTCTTGGCGTAGAAAATCAACTGTAGCAGGTGGTGACTCCTGTTGATAAGAGATAGGTGCAGTCCATCAGAGATACACAAAGGGCATGTACATGTTAAATTTTTTTGAAAGCCCTCCTCTTTTTAAAGTGTGTATTTTAGGAGAATATTGGAAAGTGTTTGAATGGGAGCTCTTTTGCTCTAGAGAAGAAAGCAACTTTGCAGAAAGAAGTGTATCAAAGAGGAAGACGAGAAAGAGATCTAGGAGAATAAAATCTCTAACAAGCAAATGTCCTTTTCCACCAAACTTGGAGCCCTGGACTTGTGTGATATGTCAATTCCTTCTCAGCAGTTTTCTGCTCTGGGAATGAATAAAAGACCAATAGGGAAATTTTTCTGGTGGAGAAGGGGACATAGACAACTCTCTGGAAGGGTATTCTTTTTTTTTTTTTTTTTTTTTTTTTTTTTTAAGATATATTTATTTATTATGTATTCAATGTTTTGCCTGAACATACAACTGTAGGCCAGAAGAGGGCACCAGATCTCATTATAGATGGTTGTGAGCCATCATGTGGTTGCTGGGAATTGAACTCAGGACCTTTGGAAGAGCAGGCAGTGCTCTTAACTGCTGAGCCATCTCTCTAGCCCTTTTAATAAAAATTTTTACTGTGGCTTTTAGCCTAACAACTGTTGATTACTGTAAGTAAACCCTTTTCTTAAATATTCATTTAAAAATTAAAAAATTAGTGTGTGCATGCTAAAATGCAGCTCACTGATTTAGCTATATGTATTGACCCACAAGCTCCAGGGATCCCCTGTGTTTGCCTTTCCAGCTTTGAGATACAGGGGACTACCACCATGCTGGTGTTTTAGGTTGGTGCAGGGATCTGAACTTTATGCGTGTGTGGAAAGCACTTGATCAATGAACTGTCCTTTGAAAAGAAGAATCTACAAAGAAGCATACCTCAGGCATGAGACGGGGACTCCCAGGAGGGACCCTGAGTCGTCATATGATTATGTTAATAATGATAATCTGTGAAATCAAATGAATATAAAACCCCCATAGGTTTATGTGCTTGACCTTGGTGAGTTCTGTGAAATCTATCCTATAAAATACTGTCAAGAGTGGAGAGAGAAAGAAGCCTATGTTACTGATGATGCTCAGAGCTTAATTGGTGAGAATGACTCAGGAGTAGAGGTTGCCAGCATCTAGCAAATCCTTTGCTGCCTTGCTCATGGGAGTTAAGCCTAGACAAACAGTGTTATAAAAATACATGGTCTAGTTTCAGACTTCATCCCTTTCTGACAGCGGCATTTGGGACTGTTGATCTCTCTTCTTTGAAGTATCTTTACTTGGTGGTAGACTTACTGGAGACAGGGCTGTCCAGTGGGATCTCTACTGTGCTCACTGTGGTTGGGGGTAAATTTCACAGCCTCAGATGTGGTGAATTTAGAAAGAGGTTTCAGCAAAGAGAGGAAAGGAAGATGGGTCCATGGACCAAGCCCTTACAAAGAAGAAGGCCTATGGATCCCCATACTTTGTCCTTGACAGGGATGCCCTTGGTCCTGTCTGTGCACTCTTTAGGAAGATCCTTTCCTTGGTGGATTTTCTTCTTGTGAGATAAACCTGGGAGTAGCCTTGATAATACGCAGCAATTTCAGCACACCACCAACTGGGATCAGGGGAGGAGACCATCACCAATGATTATTAGATGGTCCTCGTGTTTTTCTTTAAAGAATTTTACTTGTTTTTCAATATTTACTTATTTTACTGGAGATTGGACCTAGGGCTTTCTGCATGTGAGACAAGGGTCTTTTTAATTGCCACAGTTTGCCTTGATCTCACTCTGTGGACCAGGAAGGCCCTGAACTTGTGATCTGCCTGCCTAAGTCTCTTGAGTAACTGGGATTACAGGCCTGTGGCACCAGGCTCAGCTAAGGAATATTTGTATCTATACAATTGATCACTCACTGTATGTGGTATAGACTATTTGTATACAGTGGAAGTCTCAATCCGTTTGAGTCATTTGAAAGTCTGCCCTGTTTTAAAACCAATATGAAAATATCAATGCAAATTTATCTTTAGAAGTCTTTATGGGAAAGACCTCTGTGGTGCTCATCTTAGAAGGAATAAGTCCTTGTATTCACCGCCCATGTCACCCAGCACCGTTGCCTCTTTCCTTTAACTAAGTCAGTACTTAAAATCCTTTTCTGACATTTCAAAAGCTGCTGCATGCTGTTATTGCAAAGTTCAGTTTTCTCAGGGATGGAGAGGCTGCTACATGCTTAGAGCACTGGCTGCTTTTCCGGAGGATCCAGGCATAAGATTCAGAAAAAAAAAATACTGAAATAACACCAGCATACAGAAAACTGCAATGATTTTTGAGTGTTTGATACTCCACTGATGTGCTGAAGTGGTTTTTTTTTTTGTTTGTTTGTTTGTTTGTTTTTTGTTTTCTTTCTTGTCTTGCTAGCAATCAAAGAGAAGTATACAGACTGGACAGAATTCCTCATTCGTGATTTGACTGGTTCTCGGACAGCCCCTGCAAGCCTTCTGGAAGGTGTATGTATTGCTGTTTCTCACCTACTGTAGCCGTGCAGAACCCTGGTCCAGTGATCTCAAACCTAGTGGCACGTTTGCCTATATCCTTCTGCGGATACATGCGGACACTGATGTTTTTATTCCCACAGCCTAACTTCCTGTTTCATACTGAGTTACATAGGTGATGGATTTGAGTGGTATTGACTGCTGTTTTCCTGTGTTATAATCAGTAAATGGGAAATGTTCGAGTGAATTTTAAAATTGCGTTTCAGGATGTCTTCCCATTTTCCTTAAGCCTTATCTTGTAGGATCACTTTGTGGCAGGTGATGACTAAGCATGTTTATGTGCTTCCTATGGTCTCCTGGAGCCCGTTCATAAGGGGCTCCACTCATTGCTCATCTCGGGTGCATAACAACTCCATGATCTCCCACGTATGTCTTACCGACAAGAACAAACATGGCCGACTCACTGGATTGAATGCAGCTCAGGCAGATTTTACACAAAGAAGCAGAAGAATTTAATCTCATCTTGATGGCTTGTTTTTAAATGTTATAAGGAAATGCTAATAATTCTTATATGTACTTGAACAGGAAGACAACGGCAGTGTGTCATATGTAACTATTAAATTACTAACTCTATCTCAAGGGTACCCTAGAAAAGGGGAACCCAAAGTGGGAAGAAGTTGCGGATTTCTATTATCGTTATTATTGTTGTTATTATTATTAACCTTAATTTTCCTCCTTGCCAACAGTGCTAATATTAGGACCATTGATACAGTGTTCACAAGTGTTTTGTAATGATTTTTCTTGATATGTTTATCTCAATGGCTCTTTTTAATCACTGGGGTAAATGACTACAATGACGATTAATCATCTTTTCAGAAGGATGAGCAGCCTTACCATGTTAACTGTTAAACATATTTGCGGAAGAACCTAGCTAAAGAGACACTCTTCATATGCCAAGAAATATTCCAAGAAAGGGTAGTACTGTATGCCCCACACCAGTGCCCAGGTTAAGTAGTAGGACAACTTCACACAATACAGTCAAATGTTAAAGGGAGAAAAAGCCTCCTCTTGCAATCCCAGTGCTGGGGAAGCTGCGGCAGCAGATGCCTCGGGTTTACAGGAGCCAGCCTAGATCAATCTGAGGTTCCAGGCTAGAGAGAGAGAGAGAGACCCTATTCCTCTCAAAAATGGTGGGTGATGACTGAGGAACAGCACCCGAGATTGTCCTCTGGCCCCCACAGATGCACAGGGTCTGTGCACCTGCGCTCTTGACCGCCCCCCACATATACACATTCAAACAGAAATGGAACATATGAGCACAACCATGATTTAGACGTGTCACCTGTACATGTTAGCACTCATTCAGTTGATCTCTGTATGACAAGGTTCTGGCTGTACTAGATGGCACTGTAAGGCCAGCTTCTCGTAAAGAAGCCCTGTATTAGGTAAATCTGAAAAATAGACATTTTGTTATCAGTTGTTCGAGCTCTGAGTTTGGCGCATCTGAGTATAATTATACTTAATGATGTACTAATTTCTAACATGCACTTTTATTTGAGAAAGTTAATTTGTTTGATAAAATATTAACATAAACTGTTATTTTCTATTTACTTGTGATTTTGTTGTTGTTGTTGTTGTTGGGAAATGGTGTTGGTATGTGGATGTGTGTGAGGGAGGAAAGGGAAGTGGGGGCTGGGGTGTGTGATGGTTGTGCAGACGATGGGGTTGCCAGACTGTTTGGCAGTAGCTTGGAAGATGGTGTGAGAAAAAAATAATATTATCTTCTGCTGTCATCTGTTTCCATGAGATCCTTAAAATCAAGTTTAAAATACGGAGTTTTGCTTCTGTTTAAACAGCCTCTGCGAGGGAAAGGCCCAATAGACCTCATTACAGTTGGTTCCTTACTAGAGCTTCAGGACTCCCAGAACCCCTTTCAGTACTGGATAGTTAGTGTGATTGAAAATGTCGGAGGAAGATTACGCCTACGCTATGTGGGATTGGAGGACACTGAATCCTATGACCAGTGGTTGTTTTACTTGGATTACAGACTTCGACCAGTTGGCTGGTGTCAAGAGCATAAATACAGAATGGATCCACCCTCAGGTAAGAGCAGAAGTTTTCTCTCTATCACGTGCTTGGACAGAGGTACCAAACTCCCATGGCTGTGTCTTGGGATGCATCCCTTCATGTGTCATGTGTGTGGATTTTAAGTGCATTAATTTCAGGGTCTTTTGTATGGAGAACAAAATTTAAGATGCCGATCAGAAGCATTCTCAAAGGAGAAAGTGGTGGTGTGGGACTCAGGAAGCTGGTCTGTTTCCTACGATGTCATTGGCTCAGAAATGAAAGGGAGGATAGTTTGGGATTCTAGCATAGTCTCTCCTGTTTTTTTTTTTTTTTTTAAGAGACTGCAGCCCTGGGAGCATATTCCACAGTCTGTTTGCTTGCCCATCTTTCTGATTGTTCTCTGTTCAGCAATCTACCTGTTCTTCGTTCCACATCCATCAATCCTCCCGCCCCACCCCCACCCATGTGTGCAGCTATTTATGCATACCATTTATGCATATCCGCCATTTAATGTATATGAGTGCTTTAGCTGCATGTATCCCTGCATGCCAGAATTGGGCATCAGATCATATTATAGATGGTTGGTGGTCCAACATGTGACTACTAGGAATTGAACTCAGGACCTCTGGAAGAGCAAATGGTGCTCTTAACCACTGAGCCATCTCTCCAGCACCCATCAATCCTTCTATACCCATTCATTTACCCACATGCTTCCAGTTCTCCACCCTCCCTCTTATCACTCACCATATGTCCATTTCTGCACTCACCCTGACCAGTCCATTGCTCTCTCTACCCATCTGTACCCATTCATTTGCTCAGATACATCCATACTCCCATCTATCCATCCTCTATTTTTTCATCCACTCACTTAATGCAACCATACACCACCCAGTCCTATCTATCTATCTATCTATCTATCTATCTATCTATCTATCTATGTATCTATCTATCTATCTATCTATCTATCATTTATCTATAATTTTTCATTTTTCTATTTTTCCAATCATCCACCCAAATCCCATACCACCTGCTAATCATTACATAATTAATTTTGACTAGGAAACAAAAGAGAAGGATTAATTTGTTTGATCTTTTCCCCTGCCAAGTTATCAATTGTAGGTAACTTCAAGTCTACTGGCAAATGGCTTTGCATAGGTTTAATCAGATAGGGCAGTACATTCTGCCTCTGATGGATCTAAGAGTCAAAAATCTCATATTTACAAAATAATCATTCTTGAATATTTGCTGTGTTTCAGGTGATTCTACATCTGTTTTTTCTAAAGATTTATTTATTTATTGTACATGAGTGCTCTATGTGCAGAAGAGACCATCAGATCACATTATAGAGGGTTGTGAGCCACCATGTGGTTGTTGGGAATTGAACTCAGGACCTCTGGAAGAGCAGGTGGTGCTCTTAACCACTGAGCCATCTCTCCAGCCCGATTCTACATCTGTTATGTTGTTTATTTTGATTCAAAGAATGTGGTATATGTTTGGTGTGGATCTCTTTCTACAGCCATTGACAGACTTGTGGCTCAGGTCAAGCTGCTTCTTCATGACAAACAAACACACACACACACACACACACGCACACACACACACGCACACACACACCGTTAGGGAGTAGCCTGGGTGTTGAGACTGAAATTTCCAGGTCCTATGCCCGGCACATCTCATTGCCTCTGTTGACCCATACTACTGTTACCAACTGAAAAAAATCATCAACGAAAACAGTCACATTGTTAATGCACTTAAAAATATCAAGGAAGAAATATTTTCTTCTGATAGAATTTTATTTTGTGGCCAGCCTTACAGGGATATTTAGAGCAAGTAATTAGTTTGCAGCTTTATTAAAATTGCTCCTGTATTGGTTGCCAGTGTGAGTCTTGTGTACACGAACGTGACAAGTTATATTTACCTTATCTGTCACTCAAGGGCTTTGATTGTGGAACATTTCCTGGTTCTGGACTCTGTGTGTTTGCATCTGTGTTAAATCTGACAGGCGGATAGTCCTATAACCTGGTATTTTATAATAGCCGTATTGTTGTTGTCGACATTTTGAGAAGCAGCCAAGAAATCCTTTTATACCTTAAGCATTTGGGGTGATAACAAACAAAGGCTTTGTCCATGCTGTGAGAAAAGATTGAGCTCAAGTTTGCCTGGGGATTCATAACCTGGCAGGAAAAATTTACTTGTGGGGAAAGGTGGCTGTGTAAATCTCAGGCCAGTGCCTAATTGCTTTATAAATTCTACAAGGAACTTCTCCTTGCCAGTGCAAGGATTTATAGTAAAGCGAAGAATTTCCAGTCGCTTCTTATGTTCTTTGCATTTTCCCCCTTCTATGAAATCCCAGGAGGAAAACTCAAAAGCTTGAGTGGAAAAAAATTCTCTGTATTTAAAAAAACACTTGCTTATGAGTCGTTGTCATGTACCTTACTTCTCTGTCTTTACAATGTGCGAACAAGTTGTGCTTTCTTAGAATTCTCTGGACATACATTGGTTTCCCAGGAGAGTTGAAGAGTTTCTCTAAAGACTGGAAAAGTGTTTAGTTCCCCAACATTTAAAGTGTTGGCGTGAATGGTTGTATGTGGTATAGGGAAAGGCAAAGTGTCACTCACATATAGTAGTTACAGGATGAAAACTGGATTCTGTTACCTCATTCAGCGAAACATTGCCCGCCAGGAAAAGAGGCAATTATTACTCTGATTTTACACATGGGAACAGAGCCTGATAGGTTAGATTTGTGTAAATTAATTTCAAATCCCAGGGTAACCTTGTGCCACTTAAATGGTAGCACCATTTCCTGAACTGAAAGGGCATCATGAATAAAATTTCAGGAGGTATAGAAAAATATTAGGCTGATTAAAAAAAAATCCCAGACACTAATACGACACAAAATTACTCAGCATTAAACTGTGAGAGAGAGAAGTGAAGGTTCAGTGGTGGCATTGGGAAAATACCGGAGACTGTGTGTGTGCATGTCGAGAGGAGGGCTTGGAAGCAGATACGCTGCTGACATTCCCTTGCCCTGCGTGTCACCGGCCCTGTCACCACTGCTGCACACACCCCACGCTCCCGTTAGAGTTTCTTCTGCCTTTTACTTTTTCAAGGACAGTTTCTTCCTTGACTGTTCAGGGATGAACAGGCGAAACAGAAAGAAGCAGTAGGAGTGGCTGAGGAGTCACTCCCTGGAGACTTTTTAAGATCTGGATTTTATCCTGTCCACCTGTAAGGATCTAGCGTTGTAGGGCATTCGTGTCTTCCAGGAGCTCTGGTCCTTGAGAGAAGAGGGAAAGCAAATGAAGGTGCCCCGCCCTGCAGCAGGGGAGTGGTTGTGCCACCGTGCTGAGTGAGTGAGATACACCCAGTTATTAACATCTGACTTAGAGCACATCAGAGAGTTGTGGCTAGTCTTGGCTTTTCCATGGCGGCCGTCTAGTCAGGGGCAGGTTGAGAAATCCCACTTGCTTTTTTGCATATGGATGTTTAGAAGACATAACAGATGTTTCAAACTTACAAAAGCAAAGGAAACAAAATTCTGTCATTTTCTCTATGTACAGACATTTTTAAAAAACTCTCTCCAACGTTAATTTCTTTAAAGAAGAAATCAACCCTTTCAACAATTTTTTAAGCGTTAAGTATATCCTGGAATCAGGAAATTTCTGGATAGAGCTGAAATGCTTTCTTGCCTCAAACTGTTTTCTTTTTTCAGAAGAGCTGGTGTGTTGGGAATCATTTTCTTATATTGCCAAAACAAAACACCAGAGTCTAGGTTGCTTAGACAGTGGACATTTATTTTATCCCGGTTCTAAAGTTTGGAAAGCTGAAACAAGGGTGCTAGCTGGTCTGGGACCTGGTGAGGGCCCCCTTTCTGACTTATAAATGGCTGCCTTCTAGCTGGCTCTCCACTGATACAGTCAAAGTACACCATTTCTCTCAAGGGAGCCCTCATCACCATCAGATGTCACACTGGAGATTTGAGGGGCTACGTAGGCATTCAGGAGGACACAGATTTGCTTCATAATAATATTTTCCAATATTCCTTATCTCTTAACAACCATTGGTCTGTCTGTCCTCACTAGTATGGACCTGTTGGAGAAGGAAGAACAAATTGTGGCCGGTGGATAGACACCTAAAAAAGAGGCCATTCCACAAGGCTCCGATTACTTATGGTTGTTTGTCTATTTATGATGATACGGTTGCTTCCTGAAACTCTTTCTACCAGAACTTTCCAAACGTATGCATGATTCCCCTCACTTTCCTATAGGCTCCTGGTTACTGATGGGCTGGACCATTGTTTTAATTGTTTATGACTTCCCGTGACCAGTAAATGGAGTTTGATGAACACGGTTAAATTCCCTGCAGCGCAGGTCACTTTGAGAACATGTTTTATGCCCTTTTAATGGAGCTGTTTATTGTCCATAAATTCGCTGGCATGCCCAGGGTGGCTCTGTCTCCCTAAACACACACAGGCGACATTGTTTTCTGTGTATTGCATCTCAGAGGTATTTCATCTTCACGGGTGGTAGAGAAGCCCACCCCAAGTGAGTTTTACCTTTGCAGAAAAGAGAGTGCCTTGCCGTGGTGGTAGACCCAACTTTTCTTGTTGCTATGACATTAATGTTCAACAAAAGCAACTTCAGGAATGAAGGGCTTATGCTAGCACACAGTTTGGGTGGCCAACACCAAGGGAAGGGTGCCACTGCTAAGGAAAATCACATGTACTTTTGTTCCTACATAAAAATGCCAGATGATTGGGAGAAAATTCTGCTAGAGACAGAAAGTTCTATGTGGAATGCTAGAAAGAGTATTAGATAAACAGAAGATACTGTGTCTGAGAACCCTCCCCTCCCTTCTGTGTCAGGATGGCAGACAGTGTGCTGGTAGCTTGGCTTAGTCTGGTAAGATCTTCACCAATTATACTTACACCCCACAAATACCAAAGAAACTGCTAAAACAGAGGAGCTTCAAGCTCAAGGTGAGCTTACAAGCTGCAGGGATCCAAATATATGGCTTCATACTTAAAAGCAGACATGCAAGAAATTAAAAATATAGCTCGAAGGTTTAATGTTGCCTTTTAAGTGTGCTTAAATTCATAATCATATTGTAGCGGTCTGTCTGAGGCAGCAAGGGCTGATATAGAAATGATATAAACACATCAACTTCCAGTGAGAGCCTCCACAAATCCTGTTTTGATAAGGCCTTAAATCTGTGGTGATCAGGCCATAAAATTCCCTTACAGTTTCAGCAATATGTGGAAAACAGTGCTCAACAGTTTTTTCCCCTTTTAATTTTGCATGCAGACTGTCTAGCCTCTGTGTGTAAATCTTCCCCTCCCCCAAAGCCTGGGCGGAAATATGGGCAACATGTGGCACGTTAGGAACGTTTCAAGTATAAATATAAAACCTGGTTTGTAAATTTTAATTTACCTCTTAATAATTCTTCTGACTTATTACAGACTATTTTTTTCAAGCATACGAGAGCTTAGAGATTTAGTGGAAAAGTGTTACAATAACTGTAGGTGCTGGACAGGGGGTTAACCATTTATCAAAGAGTGGCTTCTCCATCAGTGGGAGGACATTTTAGGTGACGCATAGAATCATGGCTGTAGATGATGGAAGGTCTTGCTAATGTGATTAATGCCATTAAATTACTAATAGAAGACCCACAGAATGCACATGAGTGTTCCCTGAGGAAGAGCCCTGTTAAGGAGTCTCCATTCCTGACAGCTGCTCGTTAATTTCAGAGAACCCCTTCAGCATGTGGCTGCTTGTGGGGACTGTGAATGCTCACACTTGCCGCCTGGTGCTGTGGTACCCTAGGAGCGCGGCAAGCTAGCATGTAAAGAGCCATCGAACATAGCTACAGCCCTTAACTTCTCTGTGGTTTGCTGTTGATACAGAACTCTATCCTCTGAGGAGGACTTCTGAGTGGAAATATTCTCTAGAAAAATCTCTAATTGTTGCTGCAGAATCTCCTCTTCCAATGGAAGTATTTAAGGTGAGTGGCGATTATTTTCTTTCTCCCTCCCTGCCTCCCTCCCTCCCTCCCTCCGTCCTTTCCCCCTCCCTCCCTCCCTCCCCTCTCTCCATCCTCCTCCCTCTTTTCAAATATAAACCAACTGCTGGAGAGCTCAGTGGGTGATGCTCTTTTCGGACAAGCATGAGGCCCTGAGTTTGGATTCCCCAGCACGTATGTAGAAGCTAACACATATGTGTTACTGCATGTCTGTAATTCCAGTGCTATGGTGAGATGGGAGGCAGACACAGGAGAATTTCAGGAAACTCATGGGCCAGCTGACTTGGCATTATGGCACTGTGAGCAAGGGTCATTGTCTGGCCTGACACCTGAGGATGTCTTCCTGTTTGCATAGGGGTACTGTGGTGTGAATGTGCCCGCATGCACACACATGGGAACACATACATGTGTTTGTCATATATACACGCATACATAAATACATACATACATACTATGTACACATATATCACACACTAACTTGAAAAAGAAAAGGAAACCTACTGTATGGCAAATCTTGTCCCGTGGTTAGGAAACTCTCTGCTTTGACCATTTCCATTTTAAACTCTGGAAATTGTCTGCTCCCCATTACTATTTTAAAACTGAGTTTTTAAATAAATATTCTCTCAGTGGGTCAAGCACTTGCCTCACTAGCAGGAGGACCTGATTTTGAGTCCCTTAGGACCGATGTAAAAAAAGGGGACATGGGGGCACACATTTGTAATCTTAGTACTTGGGAGGTAGAGAGAAGTAGATGGGGGGTGTGGGTGGATGATGGACTGAAAAGGACTGTAGGGAGAGGAAAGGAGAGGAGGGAGGGAGAGAGGGAAGATTGGAGGGAAAGTGGAGGGAGGGAGGGAAAGGGGCAGGGGTGATTGGCTTTTTTCTTAGACTCAGTTTTCTCAACGGCTGATGAGACTGTGGAGTGTGTGCTACAATCCAGCCTTTTGCCAGGTCCTCCCACAGAAATGAATAGAGTAGGAAACTCATTTCAACTGCAATGGATTGCCACACTATTAGCTAAATCATGTGGCCAGCTTAGCATTGCCCTCCTATTCTGAGAGGATTGGGAGACAGTTTCTTCTGGGGAGAGCTCATGAGAGTCCCAGGGTTGTCGCTGTCCATACTAACTCCGTGAGATCTTGCATGCCTTTGCTTTCGGACATAGCTGGTGCTGTGGAGTCTACTGAGGAGTCTGCACTGTTGATGGGGTTAGCTCTGGGCCTTTCTGCTGAAGGCGTCAGTTTTGGCTTTGCTGAATTGGTTAAATTAGTCCCTTGTTCATTAGCTATTTTAATTTTTTCCGTATCTTTGTGGCTATGAAGAGGGCTCATCTCTTAAAAACAGAACAAGCAAAACCCCTCTGTACAATCCTTGGGCTTATTGCTTGGGACATGAACTTAAGGTGGGTCTTTTGGTCTGACACCTCAGTCGGCTGCTGTTGTTGTCAGAACCCTTTATTTTTACTTTTTTCTGTGCTAAACATTGATGCCTCATCTTCCCAAGGTCCATCAAATCTGGTGTGGTGCTTTTCCTTGGAGTGTTGTGTCGTGATGAGTTCCTTGGTGTCCCAGGGTACCTCCACATGGGTCTTTTTTTTATGTTCTCTTAGCTCACTTTGTACCTGTGTTGTTATTTCTGTTAAATCATTACTCATCTTCCAGTATTAAATATAAATTCTCTGAGGGATTCTTTACCTGAATCCCCAGCCTTGACAAGGCTGTATGACCAGCTCAGGTGGCATCACATATGCCACAGTAATATGTGGTCACATGTGTGGTTCTATATGTAATAGCCATGCCTTTTTGCCTAACTGGAACCTCCAGGAAGGAAAAGGCTATATGCTTTGTGCATGGTTGGAAACATAATTCCTGGCACTTAATAACTATTTGTCAAATAAGTTAACAGATTCTTGAATGGACCACATGCATTTAACTTACTAGATTTTAAAATTCTGAGTTAATATACTTATAGATTAATTGAACATATAACTGTACTTAGAAAGTGTGAATACTGAGTCTTGAAAGGCAGAAACATTAATAATCTCGATCTGTTTTTAATTAAAAAGGAACTGATTCATTAAACATTTATTGAGCAGCTACTCTCTGCAAAAGGCCGTTACATCTTGTTGCCCTGATTCCAGGATTTAATTTAAGTTGGTTTATATTTTCTAAAATATGATCATCTTTTTTTCTCGCCCTTGACTTATCCTATGAGAATTCAGACTCTTTCTGTACATTGCCATCTTAGTCAATGTTTTGCTATAGCTAAATGTTGCTTTAAAAGTGAGTACTAAGTACTGCTTTGGGGCTCAGCAGAAGACAGTGGCGCACGGGGTAGACGCTTCGCAAATAAAAGCTGGCTGCACTGATTAGTCATGTTGTTGAAGGTGTTAAAGCTACTCCGTGAGTATTATATATCCCCTGATGGGAGAGAAAAGGACGTGATAATCAACCTTACTTGGATGAGGTCCATATTTAATTTTTAAGTCTTGAGAAGTTTGCTTCCTAATGCTACTGTAACAAATTGCCATGGACTGAGTTTGAGTCCCTTAGGACCTGTATAAAACAGGGTGACGTGGAGGCGCACACTTGTAATCTTTGTGCTTGGGAGGTAGGGAGAAGTAGATGGGGGTGTGGGTGGATGATGGACAGGAAAGGACTATGGGGAGAGGAAAGGAGGAGGGAAGGGAGGGAGAGGGGCAGGGGTGATTGGTTTTTGTTTTCTTAGACTCACTTTTCTCAATGGCTGATGAGACGTTGGAGTGAGGAAGGTGAACACTGGTGACCCTTCTTAGCTGCTCTCTACCTTATTTTTTGAGATAGTGTCTGCCATGTCATCTGGAACTCAATGGTTTGGCCGCACTAGTTGGCCAACAAGCTCGAGCCACCTCCTTGGCTCCACCTCCTAAGTGCCAGGACTACAGGCACATGTTGCCAGGTCTGACTTTGCACATGGCTTTTGGGGATCCAAACTCAAGTCCTCATGTTTGCACAGCAAGCACTGTACCAACTGGGCTGTTTCTCCAGCCTTGATAAATTGTCATAGGCATGTGATAATGATCACACACACACACACACACACACACACACACACACACACACACACACACACACATACACGCATGTATTTCCCTCATTATCACCAGTGTTTCTCAGTGAACAGGACTCTACTTCTATTTCTGTCATTATCTCACTGGTAATACACATTTAAATTCAGCAGCGACTCATCTGGGATACATGTTGTTATGGAAATTTGCCACAGTGTTTGTTCTGATGTTCAGAGACAGAAGTCAAAGCTAAGCACAGTTAATGGCCAGATATGAGCAATATTTCCAGGCAATTCTTTTCTTTATTATTTTTGCACTTTAGATAACATAGGCATTTTGATGGAATGAACCTCATTTTGTGCAGCTCTTTTCTTTGGGCAGTGTGTTCACACGTTCTGTGTCTCTCTCTCTTCATGCTGTCAGTCAGGATCAGGACCTCTGTTTTCTCTCTGCCTTGAACACAAGCAAAAACAGTAGTATACCAAGAAACTCATCCACCAGGCTACTCACTGTGCTGCACCTGGACCTGAGACACAATGCAGAATAACTTTAAGGTCTCCTGTTTTGAAAGAATTCTGAGTGACCATTTTTGGATGATAGAGACAGGTGTCCATATGCAAACTCAGTTGGAAGATGAGTAACGTCCTGTGTTAAAATAAAAACCAAGGGACAATAGAAAAACGTATTTTATTGGAAAATAAATAAGGGTTTCTTTCTGACAAACCCACCTGAGGATTTAGTGGTTGAAAAGAATTAGCAAAAATGATTCCTATTTTGGCAGTAACTTATTCATTAAAAATAATAGAGAGGGATTGGGGGTGGCGATGTAGCTCAGTTGTGGTGCTCCTGCCTAGAGTGTGGAAAGCCTCCGGCACTGCATACACATGATGCAGTAGCACATGCCTGTATCCCAGCACTCTGGTAGGAGAGTCAGGAGGACCAGAGGGAGTTTGAGGTCATCCTGGGCTACTTGAGTCTCAAAAATAAATGGCACAGTAAACAACAGTGACAGTGGCATAGAGGAGACCGTGTTGCGTGTTCTCACTGGACACTGATTTGGAACATGTTTGCCTGAGTCACACATCTGGGCAATCCTGCTGGTACTCGACTAAAGATACCTGTATATGTGGATACAAACTCTAGTGGTAGAACAATGTTTACCTGTTTTGCAGCCTCTGCACTAACCCCCCCCCCCCCGTTTAATTAATTAACCTATCCTCTATCGTTGTGTTGTTTTTGTCTCTCATAAAGAACTACTAAGATATTTTCTTCAGAGCTTATTTCTGCCATCAGACAATGAAGCCTTATCTAGGTTTGTGGTCAACAGTTGCCTCAGATTTTTTTTTTTTTTTTAATTTTTTTTTTTTTTAGCTCAGTGTCTGCAAAGAAAGAGAGTGGGGTGCTGGTGGGGGGTGTGTAGGAGGGATTGGAGAGGGAAAAGGGAAGTGATAAATGATGTGATCATAGGACAACCTAGAAAAGGAAAATATATGACGAATATAACCACTAAAAGGTTGGAGGAAACTTGCTTTCAAAATAGGGCCAACAGAGGCTAAAAATGCAAGAGTCAGTCAGCAACAAATGCAGCGCTGCTGGCTGTGTTCAAACTTCCTGTGCTTTCTGCTGTCATCATTGCTTTTTATTATCTGTCCTTTCTGTAGATTTCAGCCCACTTTTGTGGCAAATGGTGAGTAATCAGAGTTTCCATGGTAGGTCACACACACACACACACACACACACACACACACACACACACACACACACACACATATATATCCTGAAGATAAATCAGAAACAGCCTTTCTCACCTCCCCAGTTTGAGGGAATAAAATACATGTTTGTTTCTTAGACGACTGGAGAAGGGCAGTCATGTGAAGAAGTTGCACCTGTGGTTGCTCATAATCAAGTGAAAATACCCAGGATCAGTTTGTGGCTAGGAACTGGAAAGACCTGTGAACAGGGAGAAAGATATTAGGGATGAATTGAAATTAAGAAAGCATTTCTGCTTGATACCAAAACCAAACCAAAACAAAAACAACAAAACAAAACAAAACAAAAAAACTAAAACAACCCAGGAACTGCATTTCAAGAAATCTTACCACTCACACGCTTGAAATGTCAAGGGCTTGTCTCTTGCTGAAAAAGCTCAGACTCGACTTCATTGACTCACACGTAGCAGTGTAGTTTTTATTTTAACGTCTCTCCTATACCCTCTTTGTGTATGTGCGCATACCTGTTCGTGTGTTGCTGCATGTGTGTGTATGTGCATGTAAGGGGGCCAGAGGTCAGTGCTTTGTTTGTTCTTTGTGGCTTTCTCCCACTGAATCTGGAGCACACCATTTCAGTGAGACTAGGTGGCTGGCGAGCCCAGGGCTCCACCTGTCCCCGCCTTGCCAGAAGAACATAGATTATAATAAGCCCAGTGCTGCTCTGCCAAGCTCTTTGGTCTTTGGGCTCTGAGAGTTAGAACTTAGGTCCTGTGCTTGCACATCAGCTTGTTCCTCGTCCAGCCACCTCCCCAGCCCTCCTGGTTGGTTCTCTTTGGTCCCTGGACGTATGAACTTCCACTGTGTGATAGATGATGTTTTGTGATCCCCTGTGACATAGATTCCACTTCCTCTTTAAACAAATAATGGAAACACATTGCATTTGCCACTGAACACCAACTGACAGAGTTGTTGTTCAATGTTGGATTCTGTTTCTAGTCTCCACATTTCCTGTCCTGCATTTTTCTTCTTGTTCTAATCTGACTCCCGCCTCCCACAGGTAGCTAGGTATCACCACTGAGCAGACGACACGGGGCTGAGCAGCAGGGACTCCGTGCTTCCTGTTCTCCTTTGTTGAAGCAGAGGGGAGCCATTTTTATGTACGCCCACGGGAAAATTGACCTGTGATTGCCTTCGTTATTGCTTCTCTGGCCAATTTCTCCTCAGTGTCTGTGGCTGTCACGGAGGTCAGGATAAGAGGTGTTGATTTTACCAGGGCTCTTTGTAAATCAAAAGTACAGCCAGGAGCTTGGGACATGGCTCCGTTGGTAGAGTGCTTGCCTAACATGCACGAAGGCCTGAGTTCGATTCCTGTCACCACACAGGCTGTGTGAGATATGGCATGCCTATAGTGCCAGCTCTTTTGAGTGAGACAAGGAGGTGCTCTAGACCAGACGTGGGCCGACATAGCAGAAACCAAACTATTCCTGGGCTGAGCGCATGGATTAATGATGGAGGTGTCCTCTGAGAAACACATTCTCCAGTGGTCATGACATTGTGTGAACAGCACAGAATGCCCTTCTACAAAGCCAGATGGTGTAGGTCACCTGACACAGCCTTTTTATGCACTAAGTCAGAGTGTGCTGCTCCTGCAACACAAGTTTTACAGCGTCTCATTTTTAATAAATAGAAGGCTATGCTCTAAAAGAGCAGCAAAGCATGGGATAGCAAAGATATAAACCCACAACACAGTCTTTTATTCTGCGGCCAGGTATTCTCTGCGCTGTACTACGATATGCTCAGTATTTCCTTACGACCAGAACTACAGTAGTGTTGTTTATATGGGGTCCCCACCCTGGGACATTATACTGCCTATGACGTCTGCTGGCAACGGAACCTTTTCAGGCCCATGACTAGGATCCTTTAAGGGCCCTGTTATGCGGATGGTCCAGCACAAGACAGCATGAGACTATACTTCAATGAGATTCCTCGTCTGTTTGGTGTCCTTGCATGGTTCATTTTCTGTCATCTGTGACACAAAGGGCTGTTAAGCAGGGCCTAAAAGTACTCCCGGGTAACTGTGGGGGTTAAATGCACCTTTCACCTTTGCAGCCTGTAAATAAAGAGTCTGAACAGCAGCAGCAGCAGTTAATCTAGTTTGGTGTGCTGACACACAGCGCCTCTAATCCGTTCTTTGTGTTTGCTTTCTGAATTTGTTATGTTTCATAAACAGAGCCAAAGGGGCATCTGGGGGAGTGCTAGTTGAGACCATTTGTTTCTTTGCACTACAGAAATTCTATGGACACCTTAACTTTACTAAGAGCTTGTTCATGGTGCTGGGGAGAGGTCGCCCTTGGTAAAGACCATGCCATTTGAAGAAGCTAGGAGAGGTGGTCCAAGCTTGCGAATGCCAGTCTTGGGGTGAAGTAGACCTTGTGGGCCTCTGGGGTTCTGCTTATACGTTCACATGCATTGTGTCTGTCCTGAAGAGGAAGGTGCAAACAGCAGTGACTGTGGTGGGGAGGCCAGTAAGACAGCGTTTGAGCTTCTCACTTCTTCAGAGGCTTACGTGAGAACTACATGACAAGGTAATGCAGGTGTGCAGACAGACAGACAGACAGATATCATATCATATCATATCATCTATCTATCTATCTATCTATCTATCTATCTATCTATCTATCTATCATCTATCTTGTCTGCCTGTCACCTATCTAGATATTGTCTGTTTATCTATCTATCTATCTATCTATCTATCTATCTATCATCTGTCTGTCTATCTAGGTGCCTTTGAATGCCATGAAATAACAGCAAAGGCAAACACAAGCACACACACACACACACAAAACGAAGCCATAGGTACATCCCGTGAAAGCCAGCATCCTTTTCCAACGAGAGCTCTTGAGGTAATTTTGGCGACAATTCCTAATTGTTGAGTAGCAATTGCTCTGGGACGTGAGCATGTGGGCCATATCCTATGTAGACTACACCTTTATTGTTGCCACAAGAGCCACGTGGGTTACCATGAGCCACTACCATCATCATCAGTGCACTTAATTAGATCACTGTTTCTTAACCCTGCATCATGCTCAGAATAGTGGTATGTTTGTGGCTATTCCCTTTCTTTTCACAGCATCTTCTAGCATCTTCTAACATTACACATTAGGTTCCTAGAATGGTGGCAGTAGAAGGGCAGGTGAGAGTAGAGAGCTTGCAGTATAAACAGGCACAAAGATAGGATTCCCAGATCTCCTTTTGAGGGAGCATCCAAGTGGGTCAGTGCTGTAAGAAATATCTGTGCGTCTCTTGGGGCAGTAGGGCTCTAGGCTTCCATGGGAAGTTACTGCTGGGTGGTGGGAGACCGAGGCATTAGGTGAGAGATACTGAGGACATTTATGAGAAGTGACAAGGGAGCAGCTACCCTTCAGGTGTCTTGTTAAACATCTGGTTTTCTTCTTTTCTCCACCCAAGCCAGTGGTTCCCCACTGAAGGTCACCAGGGTGGGGGATGGGGGTGGGCAGTATGCCTCATCAAAGGACATAGGACAGCATCTGCAAATGTTTTGATCGTCACAGTGACGTGTCCTGTGTTGTTGGCGTGCAGTGGGCCAAAGATTTGGCAAAATCCTACAGTTCAGGTGGCAGTTCCCTACCAAGGATAAACTGGTACCCAAAGTCAGTAGCAACAAGTATGAGAAATTCTTACCTATTTTGTGAGTTGGCAGAAGGACACCAAGGAGCCGGCTGACTAGCTGCTGGTACCTTAAGGTTTGCCATCCTCCCACCATGCAGAGCGTCAACTGGAGGCTTGCTCCCTGCCTAGCTGTGACTGATGGTCTTAGGAAGGTTGGAAGTCAGTCAGCCAAGTGGGGCCTTGTTCCTTTCTAACTCTTCCCTCTTTGAGAGATGGCATCTCTACAGGAAGACCTTTCAGGATTTGCCTCCTGTTTCCATGGCAACAGTGGAGTTGCCTTTAGAGTGAGTGCCCAGCTAAAGGGACTCTTCTGCTTTAATTGTGTCCATCAGTGTGGTTAGGGTGGGTGTGAAGCTGATAGGGCAGCTTCCCCTCCCCCCCATTCTTGTCCTATTTCAGCCCATCCTGCTCTGAGTGTTACCTTGGCAACTTTAAAGGCACACTGTAGCCTTTTGGAAGTGAGTTAATGAAACAGGAGAAAGAAAAGAGCAGAAATCAGTGTTTACATATGCATATAAATTGGGCACCAGGTGTGGTTTTGTTTACTTATTTAGTGTGTGTACGTTTGTGTACATATGCATGACTGCATACACATGTGTATTTCATTATGTTTGCCTTTGCATAAATTGTGAGGGCCAGAGGATGGCATTGAAGGTTTGCCTTTATTGTCCTTAGCTTTTGAGAGAGGGCCACCCACTGAACCCAGAACTGACTTTCCAGGAAGCTCCAGGGGGTCCACGTATTGCAGACCTTCTAGAATTACAGGCATGTGCTGCTTTGCCTGGATTTTTGCTAAGGTGTTAGGAGATTTGAACTCATGTCCTCATGATTGCACTGGAAGTCTTTTGTCCGTTAAGCCACCACCTCGTCTCCTGGTGCTGTAAGGAAGAGGAGATACTTGACTACTTGCCAGTGTTTTTGGGGGTGCAACGTGGTAATCAGTAGAAGGTGTTCCTAGTGTCCGTGACTTTACCTTTTTTTTTTTTTTTTTAGTTTTAAACAATTTAATTTCAGTTTTGGACCTACCTATGAAATAGTCCTGACATAATCACCTTTTAAGAGTTGTGTGGCTCAGGTTGCCGTACATAATGCATCATTTCTCCTCACTATTTTTTAACTTGATTGAATGCTCCACTTGGAGATAAAAATTGCTTTTTACAGCTGTGAGCATAAAATGGAAAAGCTTATCGCTGCTAAGTATATAGATTTTTTCATTACATTTTTTGTTATAAATATTTCACTGGCTAAATTCAAATGAGTATGATGGAATTGAAACATAATAATACTATTGATTTAATAAATACTGGCATTCCAATGTCATTTCTTGATGAAATTAATATTATGTGAGTCATTTTCTAATGAGTACATGAGCATTAAGTCATTCTTCAAACAAAAAAGGAACACTGAAACAAATGGCCTTTAAAAGAAAATGACACATGTTGATGTGAATAAAGTTACCAGAGCTCATTATATAACAATTTGGATGTAGTACTAATTAAAACCTTCCTTTAATTTTACTGAAGCCTATTCTTAGAAATTATGCAAATTATTAAGGCCTTGAAGAGAAATCCATGTGATGTTCAATTTCCCAATAGACCAAAAACTGGCATGTTGGAACTAAAAAGATTAATATTGCACATTTATTTATTTATTTATTTGTGTATATGTGTCTTTGTGACTGTGTGGGCACTGTGTGTGTGAGTGTCTTTCTCTGCACTCATTCTATTCCCTGGAGACAAGATCCTTCTCCTTTTGAACTTTGGTTTCGCATTTTCTAGGCAATGCTCGAGGCCACCAAGCCCCAGGGATCCTCTTGTCTCTGTCCCACTTCCCTGCCTTGAAATTGACATCCCTGGCATATGTGGGGTACCTGGTTCATTATGTGGGTGCTTCTCATACCTGGGAAACAGGTGCATGTAACCCCCGAGCCATCTCTCCAGCCACCCTTTGCTATGTTTTTGTGTAAGCACAACATACTAAACAATCTAAGGACTTCAGGGAAATCAGGGGTGCATAAATTATATGCAGGTTATATACTATATATATGTAAATAATATAACATAATTATATAACATATAATAGATTAAATAAATAATGTTGTATGTAATATATGTTATATTTCATATAAACATAAACAGAAAAGAGGACCCAAAGAGCTAATCATGACTAGAGTTATAGCTACTGGCAAGTAAGCTTCTTATGGCCTTCCATTCCATTCTGGAAGTTAGGCTCAGAATTTGGTTATGTACAGCCATGACTGCCTTGCCTTTATATGTTAAAATCCTCATCAGGTACATTTAATTTGGTTGTGTTAATAGTTTGAACTCAGTTTCCTCTGTGCCACATTCTGCATAAGTTTGTGTCCTGTGGGATTGTATCTAGTAAGGTGGTGGTGGACAGAGACTGAGTTAGCCGCCTGCTCCATCTTACAAGTGTGACTGGCAGTTTCCCCAAGTTTCTGCAGCGATGTTCCTCAGCCTTCCCAGTGCTGACACCCCTCATGTTGTGGTGACCTCCAACCGTAAGAATTCTTTAGTTGCTACTTCATAACTGTAATTTTGCTACTGTTATGAGTTGTAATCTGAATATCTCATGGATATCTGATATGTGATCCCTGTTGAAAGATCACTCACACCCCCCCATCCCCCGCAAAGGGGTTGAGAGCCAGACTGCTGTATAGTAAATGTACGGGCGATGAGCGGATGTTCCAGATCAAGAAAACATGTGGGGCGTGTGCACTGCTTGATTTCTACTTTCTTTCTCTATCACCGTCCATAGATTAATAATAATAGTAATTTGTATGTCTGTGAAGATCTTCATTATTCAAACCAAAGCTTGATCAACCTTTCCAGGAAAGTTTGGCTCTCAGTCTTCCCAGGGTGGCTTTCTGAAGAGTCACGTGTTACCCTTTTCTGGGTGTGGCAGCCACTTCTAAAGGGAAGACATTCCCGGACCCGGATTACAGCAACGGGTGACCGTTGTGTTAGCTGGTCCACACACCATGCTTTGATAGTGAGTGGTGAGCCCCTGACCTCTGCTTCTGAGAGGAAAGGGGATCCCCAGTCGGAACTGTAAAGCCAAACCTCCAAATGCACTGAGGCTTGTTCAGACAGATTCCCCCAGAGTAGCACTTCTTGTTTCCCACAGATCAGTTACTGAGCAAACTAAACCTGGAGCCTGTCGGTGGCAGAAGCACATCTCACCCTGCTCGCCTGG
>NC_067145.1:58116240-58180167 GCF_903995435.1 Acomys russatus
TGTGATTGGCATTCAAGTTTGTGGAATTGCATTGGCAAGTGTGAGAGGAACAAACCTAATTAATATGTTAGTCTTGGAGCATTTTATTCTCTCTGCTCCTGTCTCCTGTCTCAGCCATTGAAAATATTCTGTCTTTAGCTGTTCTATTTTAAAAAGGAATCTGTTGTTTATTTGTTTGTTTGTTTGTTTGTTTGCCATGCCAGTTCGTGTGTGTGTGTGTGTGTGTGTGTGTGTGTGTGTGTGTGTGAGAGAGAGAGAGAGAGAGAGAGAGAGAGAGAGAGAGAGAGAGAGAGAGAGAGAGAGACAGACAGACAGACAGACAGACAGACAGAGGGAGACAGAGAGATGGACAAACTGATTGACACAGACAGAGACAGACAGACAGAAAGACAAGTGGATAGCATGGGGGAGGAGAGAGTTGACATATGTGAACCAGAGAGAGGAACAGAGGCAAGTGTCAGGAGGAGCTAAGCTATAACCGTTTCCAGAAGACAGGCAGGAAGGGGGGCGGTGGAGGACAAGGAAAGCAGTCACCTGGTTCTAACAATGGAGCACAAGAAGCCACCAGTTCAGGTTTGTGGTTGCTTCTGAACTTGGGGTTCCTGTTCATGGCATATGTAAGTATTTACTGAGTGAGTTACCTGCACTCCAGCTGGGCTCCACTGCGGAGTTCATATCAATGTACTCCAGAAACTTGTTCTTAGCATGCTTTGTTCTAGATTGGGTTCTTCTCACATATTTTGTTCTTAGTTAATTTTTTTGAAAGCTGCTTGACCATTTGCTGATAGGATTTGATAGAATTTTATGGTTTTTTTTTCTTTACAACTTCCAGAAGCAGATTTTAATTATATTCTAGTACGTTTAGTCTTGATAATTAAAAAAATTTGCTTTCATCTAAAGGTATTTTACCATAAGCCTCTAAAATGAAAATTCCACCTTAAAAAACTCCAACTTAATCAATTTAATTTCCTTCTCCTCTTTCATCTTTTGTTTTATAAGGTCAAATTCTCTCATATTTGAACACAAATATAAGCCTCCTAAAATATGTTTTCCTCTTTAATAACATATGTACATGCATACTGATGTGCTTATGTGTGCAAACACATGATATAAAGGATTTAGGAAAAAATTTCATTTGGAAGAGAGGTCCAATTATGGAGAGAAATGGGAGAGGAATTTCATGTGTTATCTCCACATCCCCACTGGTGGTTGAGTCTTGGCATAACATGTCTATACACTTACTAAATTATTGACTAATTTTACATCGTAAAGTCAAGGGCAATGAAGAGTGGCATTTTTGAATGAAGTGGAGGATTTCTTCCCTCCCTTAGTTTTATCTTAGAGTGTAAGCTGAGTGTGCCGGTGTAAGCCTGTAATCTCATCTCTCAGGGAGTATGGGCCGGAGAATCTCATGTTCAAGATAAGCCCAGGCTACAGAAAGAGACCAGCGCTCAAAGAAAATAAAATGCCAGGCTTTGGAGGACCGTTCATATGTAATAAAAACCCTTGTCATCTGTGTGTTTACTGAAGCACCTCACGGTGGCCACTTCCTTAGTGACACACCACTCTAGTTCCTAAGTTCTGAGTGTAACCTGGTCTTTCGGTTGGCTACAGCATCGCTTCTGTTACTTACCTTCCAAAGAAAAAGGCACCCTCGGGAGCCTTCGAATGCTGTAGAAATGGCAGCGTATGCCATAGTTACCTGTCAAAAAGAAAGGCTGGAGCCAGCCTGCCTATGGAGCCCTGAGCCACTGTTTGTCTGTGAAAATCTCTGTGAGTGTTGCTCTGCCATGTCCTGACATTCCCTGTCATCACTGGTGGGAAACAGCAACAAGCTTGTTTTTAATTAATTTATTTGTTAAAAATGAAAACTGATATCTTTTTTTTTAGATTATGCCTTCAATTCTAAACTTGTCTATGGAGTCATTCTAAGAACAGAATAGCAGTTATGCTCTTATTTTCTTTGTGTAAAGTTGATCTTTGAAGGTCACAGACCCAGGTTTTAGCTACAAGACTTTTTAAAAATATACTTTACTTGTATTTTTTTCCTTTAATTTTTTTGTAATACTAGGTATGGAAGCCAGGGCCTCATGCGTGGTGGGCATATGCTATATCCCTAGTTCTTGTGCCATTTCTTTGTTTATTTTTAACTTTTTTTTTTTTTTTTTTTTTTTTTTTTTTTTTTACTTATTTTGAATGTAGGGGGCAAAGTGCCATGGCACTCGTGTGGAGGTCAGGGAAGAACTTGTGTGAATTAGTTATCTCCTTTCATCATGTGGGTTCTAGGAAAAGAACTCAGGTCCTCAGACTTGGCACCTACGGCCTTTGCCACCTGAGCTGGCCCTTTACTTTTGATGCTTTTTTTTCAGTTAAGTTGGTTGGTTTCCACATCAGAACTAATTAGTATTATTGAGGCTCAGAATGTGTTTCCCAAAGTAGGGTGCTGTGGCCCCCTGAGCACTTTGAACAGAAAGACACTGGCAGCACCTCAGAAGCACTGTCTCTCCCTCTCCTGTCTTGTCTCCCTACCTCATTCTTCTCAAAAGTGGTTCATAGAAGCCATAGAAAAGTCTAGAGAGAAGGCTCAATGACTAAGAGCATTTCCAGCTCATGCAGAAGACCAGGGATCAGGTGCCAGCAGCACCCACATCTGCCGGCTCTCAACTGCCTGCAACTCAGTTCCAGGGAATCCCATGCCCTCTGCTAGCCTCCCTGACACCCCTAAAGCATGTGGTATATATGCTGACAAACAGTCACACACAGCATACACACAATCATCACCATCATCATCGTCGTCGTCATCATCGTCATCACAGAAATTCTTTCCAAGACAGAGCATAACCCTTAACGTCTCAGAGAAGACACTGTACAGTGACCAAGCACTGACTGATAGACTTCCCAGGAGAAAACTAAGGGAGAATGGAGAATGCCTATCTATGAGTAGTGGTGAGAGACATTCGTTTCAGCAGCAACGAAGGATAAAGGAAACTTTAGAAATTGGAACAGAAGGAACGAGAGGCTAGAGCTTGCTCTGTTGGCCTCAGTCCCGATTCCCTAAGTGTTCTGCTCTCAATGTGGAGTGAGTGTCACTGTGGAAAGTCAGAGCTGCTGAGAGAGCATCTGAGAGTGTGCACTCCACTCCCGGGGACACAGAATTCACGACGGAGAAGAAGATCATCACAAAGTGGAAAGGGGTTCACGAGCCGATGCCCCAAATTGAGGTGTTATTGACAGAGGAAAGCCGGTTTTCTTTAAAGCTGTGGCTGCGGATAAGTTGACCATGGCATGGATGGCTTCCTATGTATTGGTATGTGAGCTGCACAAATTGAACTTGGTAAAGTATACACACATACATCACATTCATATACATGTACACACACATACTCACATAGGAAGAGGACAGAACGCTGGGAGTGGAGGGCAGACCTGGGAAGAGTTAAGAGTAGAAATGGGTGGCGAATATGATCAAGATGCATTGTATTCTTTTATGAAGTTATCAGTTGATAAAACTCTATATTTTTTAAAAGAGAAAAATTGATATCTAGAACTGTTACACTTTTTATAAACCTGTCATCATGGGGGTGTCTTTTATGTCTATTAGCTTCCTAGGATTTTCAGTTTCTGTCTGGATGGATCATGATGGAAAGGTGAGGTGACAGGGGCATGGATATTTTTCTTCAGCTTCCAAATGCTACAGTGACAACCACCTAGTGTTAATGTTTCTATAGGGTTATGAGTCTGAGTCAGGGTCCAGGTATCTGTCTCTGTCTCTCTGCCTGTCTTTCTCTGTCTGTCTGTCTGTCTGTCTCTCTCTCTCTCTCTCTCTCTCTCTCTCCCTCTCTCTCTCAGATAATTCACATCATCATAGATTTAGATATTTGATTATTCATTGGAGGTCTTTTTTTAAAGTGGTAGATTAAAAAAATCGTTTTCTATCCCATCATATGTATTGTATAGAAGCTAAATGCCAATTTTAACTGTCCTTTCTCCCCAAAATGATGTAGACATGGCTGTTCTTTTTTCAATGGAAGTGGTAGAAAGAATTATAATTCCAGAACTCCAAGAATTTGTTTCTCTATCTTAACATAGTTTTGACTCAGTGTATCAGAATGAGATGTGATCTACTGACATAGTAGCTGTAAATTTTGGCCCATGTTTTCAGATCTGTAAATGATAATATTTCATTTTAAAATTCTAACCAGAATTCTTACTCTAAGCCACCTCCTCACTGGAAAATATTGAATAATTGGCTTCTTGTTATGCTCAAAGAGTTCTTACCACCATGCCCAGGGAATATAAACAGGCACTTGTGAGTCATATGGATCCCCCAAGATCTTACGGAGGTTCTAAAACTGTCGATTAACAGTCTACACTGAGCCCCAAACTGTCAGACTATAGTTCCTTATTTTAGCAAGGAACGAAAAAGAAGAAACTCAATGATGAATACTAACATTTGACAAATGGTTTCGGATATCATACTCTTGAGTGTGTAGAAAGTAAACCATCGGGGCTGGAGAGATGGCAATGATGTAAAGTGCTCTGAGGGCAAGTATGAGGACCCTAGATTCTTCCCCAGAAGCCATGTTTAAAAAGCCAGGTGTGGTGGAGCATGCCTGCAATCCTGTGCTGGTGAGGGAAAGGCAGGAGGATGCCTGGGTTCTCTGTAGACAGTCAGTATAGCTGAGTAAGTAAGCTCCAGGCTCAGTGAGAGGCATGTCTTAAAAAAACATGGTGGAGAGCAACTGAGCAAGACAGTTGATGTTGACCTCTGGCCTACACACACACACACACACACACACACACACACACACACACCATGCACAGTAAAAGACAGTATCAAGGAATGCAAGGATATAGTAAGAAAGTTTGGTGGGCTTTAGACCCTGAACCTCTGTATGTTGGGTAAGTTTATGGATTTTTCGGAATTCTTCCTGCCTAGAATTAATTTGTGCAGAAACTACATGTGCCTCGAAAACTGATTTCTTCCCTCAGATGCTCATCGCAGTCAAGTAGTATTTCCTTCCAAAGAAGATGAAGAAGGAGGAGAAGGAGAAGAAGGAGGAGGAAGAAGAAGAACGAAGGAAAGAAAGAAAGAAAGAAAGAAAGAAAGAAAGAAAGAAAGAAAGAAAGAAGAAAGAAAAGAAGAAGAAAAAAGAAAGAAAGAAAGAAAGAAAGAAAAAGAAAGAAAACCCTGGCAAATTATTTATTTCTGAATTTTTTACTGCTGCTAACACATACAGAGGTTGTATTTTTATTGTATTTCTTGTAGCTATTTCTGGGTTGATAAGACCATATCTCTTAAAGTTATATTTTTAAAAATATATTTTATTAATTTATTCATATTATATCTCAATTATTATCCCATCCCTCGTATGCTCCCATTTCTCCCTCCCTCCCATTTCCTCCTTACTCCCCCCCCCCCACTGACTGTGACTGAGGGGGACCTCCTCCCCTTGTATATGCTCATAGGGTATCAAGTCTCTTCTTGGTAGCCTGTTGTCCTTCCTCTGAGTGCCACCAGGCCTCCCCATCCAGGGGACGTGGTCAAATATGGGGCATCAAAGTTTGTGTGAAAGTCAGTCCCCACTTTCAACTATGGAGAATGTTCTGTCCATTGGCTAGATCTGGGTAGGGGTTTGAAGTTTACTGCATGTATTGTCCTTGGCTGGTGCCTTAGTTTGAGCAGGACCCCTGGGCCCAGATCCCCCCATCATAATGTTCTTCTTGTAGGTTTCTAGGGCCCTCTGGATCCTTCTATTTCCCCATTCTCCCTTGCTTCTCTCACCTAGAGTCCCAATAGGAAGTCTCTCTTTTTCTAAAAACTGAATAAATCTCTTGTACTATAAAATCATTACTGATCCATTTGTAAGGTGTTGGGTGTAATACAGTAGCACAATTAGCCAGAGAAGAAGACAGGTTGAGTGCCCCAGCATGTCAGGTAAACAAAGATTCATCCTCCTGACTGCTGTGGGTGGCGTGAGTTCACTCATTCTGGTACTTTTTCGCTTCCTGCCTGATTATATTCAGATTGTGTGCCTGGAGGGGTAGTTAACATGCATTAATTCTAAGCCTAAGACTTAGTTAAAATTCTCCAATTTGAGTTTCGATAAACATATATTTATTTATTCATCAACATATGAATATTTCCATGGCTCCAAAATATCCCTCTTCTCATTTGATTCAACACCCTACCCAAATCCTGGCTATTGAAAGCTCCTTGAAGTGATGTTCATATTTTTATCCCCTACAGCTTCTTCCTTTCAGAACACCTTTTTAGTGGAGCCATGCAGCAGGTGGCTCTTGTAACCTGACTTTTTCATGCAGCCATTCAGCATGATGCCTTTGAGACTGGTCCAGTGTGACAAGAACAAAGGTCACTCCTTTTTACTGCTAATTGTAGCTTACCACATAGTGGACTATGACTGGACCTCTGGTTGAATGGGCTGTCCTTTTTCCACTGAATGACACCACCATTCCAGAGTCAATTGGTGATTAATGTGTAGCCCCATTTTGAGACTATTTATTCATCTCCTGATGATCAATTGAGTCATTCTGAGTCAGGCTGTCATCAAAGCTGACACAAATATCTTCCGCATGGGTCTCTATATGGGCATGGATTTCATTCATTTTGGATAAATACCTAGGGATAGGGTTGCTGGGTAACACGATTAACTTTGCAAGAAACTGCCAAAGTCTTTTCCAATGTGGCTGTAAAGTTTGGATTCTCAACACCACAAGGGAATTCGTATTGTGCTGCGTCTTCTTCAACATTTGAGCCATGGGCTTTTTAGCATCAGCTGTTCTAATAAGTGCATCGTTATATGTCATTGTCATTTAAATTTCCATTATCTTGACATCCGTGCTGATTATCTCTCTTGCCATTCATATATCTTCTTTGGTGGAATGTTTATGCAAATTCTGTGCCCATTTTTAAATCCAGACCATTACCTTTGCTACTGCATTTGATGACTCCTCTATAGTAATATTCTGGGTGCAAGCTTCTACGGCATATTGTGCAAAAAAAGAAAAATATTCTCTTAGATTGTAGCTTACACCCTTTGCCAGAATCAAAAATCTAAAAGAGCAGAAGTTTATATTTTATAAAATCCAACAAATCATTATTCCTTTTCAGGGTTTTTTTTTTTTTTTTTTTTTTTTTTTTTTTTTTTTTTCTTTCTATGTCCTGAGAGATGTTTGTCTCTGCCTCAGTATTCCCCCTCAGGGCTTTATACCCCATGTTTTATATCAAGTCAACTCATCTCAGGTCCGCATTCACACACTGTATGAGATGCTTCTGAGTTTCTTTTCCTTTCCTCCTTTTTCTTTTTTCATGTGGGCAAACAAACATCTCTCCACTGAACACCACAGTCCAAAACCAACTGGCCGTATGTGTGCAGCACTGTTTCCTGACTCTCCGTCTGGACCCTTTCATCAGTTTGTCTCTTATTTCACCTACATGACATTGCTTTGACATTGTTGTGTATTTTTTGTAGCCTTTGAAATTAGGAATTCTCTAATTGTCCTCCTCCTCCTCTTCTTCCTCTTCCTCCTCCTCTTCCTCCTCCTTCTCTTCCTCCTCCTCTTCCTCCTCTTCCTCCTCCTCCTCCTCCTTAGAAAGTTATTTTGGTTATTCTTTGTCATTCTTTTTTTTTCCCTATACATTTCAGAACCAACTCAACTCTTTCTAAAAGACCATAAATACACACACATACACACACACACACACACACACACACACACACACACACACACACACACGAATGTGTCTGGGAAAATGTGACCCTATAGATCTACTTAAGGGATGGGATATATTTATTATAAGAGTTTTAGGCCAAAGCCTTGTCTTTAGGAGCTCAGTGGACCAGGCTGTGCAGCCTCTCCTAATACACCAGTTAGAGATGGTGAATAAAGAAAGGCAGAGGAAATATATTTAACTGGCATGGACACCACTGGGAAGAGGAACAGAAAAACATTTCAGTGGCTCCCTCTGCAAGTCCATCTGTGGGTTACTGACGTGAGACTACTGTTTAAGTGGAGGAAGAGTTGGGGCATAGAGCAAGACACGTGCGTGATTAGGCAGTTTGGGTCCAGGTGTGGCCTGGTTATCTTCAGCTGAGTTCCGGTTCTGCTGTGGTCTGAAGGCATTGTGCTCTTGCTTAAGGGAGTAAAATGGCTCCCATCAGATGACTAATCCTGCTTCAGAGTACAACCTTACCACCACAGATTCTACCCTCATCTGGGAGTGGCCCATCAGGTGAGGTTTGTGTTGCATAGGGGTGCATTCCCATAGAAATATTTATAGCCAGTCTTCTTGTTCCTGGGATCAAAGGCAACTAAGATATTCAAGAGTACAGGTTAAAGAGTCAGAAATAGAGCCAGGAGGGCATAAAATGGAGTCTATTGGACTGCTGGCCAGAGCTCTTGTTCATACGGAGGCTCTCCATTCACGACCTTGGCCTCCTCTACATTGGTATGGGTTTTCTTAGCATTAATTAATCATTAGTGTTTCATAGTGGTTTTCTTGTGTGTATGTGTGTTGTTGTATGTATGTGTGTAAAGATGCATACTGATATATTTAGGGTGTGTTCATGTGCCTGTGTGTGTGTGTGTGTGTGTGTGTGTGTAGGCCAGAGGTAAGTGTCAGGTATCTTCTTCCACTGTATTCAACCTTACATCTTGAAGAAGAGTCTGTTGCTGACCCTGGAACTCACCACTTCAGAAAGAACAACCAGCCAGGAGCTGAGGGGTCCTTCGTCCCCACGTCCCAGCACTAGGATTATAAGCCTGCACCACCATGTCCAGATTTTTAGGGAGATTGGAAGATACAAACTCAGCTCTTTGTACTTGTGCAGTGACCACTTTACCAAATGAGCTTTACCCCCGCCCATTGCAGTTTTCAGCCTATACATCCTGCACTCATTTCGCAAGACATGGCCTTCATTTTTTTGGCTTATTTAAAAAGCTGCTTCCAATTTTTCGATGACCAATTGCATTGACTTTTGTGCTCAGCATCAATTATTTTCCCCTCATGGTCTAACACTGTCTTTTCTGGCATTGCTGCACCTTTCTAAGTGTCTGTCAAGGTAGAGAGATGGGATAGGAGCTAGTGAGAAGCTGGAGGGCTGACTTCGACCTTGAGAATGTTGCTGCTCTTGCAGAGGGCCCAACTTCAGTTGCCAGCACTCAAACTGGGCATGTCACAACACCCTGTAACTCCTGCTTCAGGAGATTAAACACCTACACACACACACACACACACACACACACACACACACGCATGCATGCATGCATGCACGCACGCATGCACATAAATACATACACACATTTAGACACACATAGACATAAACAAATAAATGTTAAAATAATTTTTAAAAATTAAAAAGAGTTAATCAGTAAATTGGTAAGATTATGCCTATATTATTAGATACCAAGAGTTTAATATTGATAAGCTCACTGTTTCCTCACCATTAACTTACAAGCTGTATAAATGTGTGCGTGTATGTAGTTGTGTATGTATTGTGTGTATACATGTTTGTATATGTGTGTATGTGGTATGTGTATGTGTGTTTGTGTGTTGTGAGTGTATTGTGTATTTTTTGTATGTGTGTGCACACATGTCTATGTGTATTTGGTTTGTGTGTATGTGTGTATACTTGTTTGCATATGTGTGTGTACATGTGTATGTGTGAATGTATGTATGTGTGGTGTGTGTATGTGAATGTGTGTATATGTATATAT
Organism: Acomys russatus; assembly: GCF_903995435.1. Taxonomy (NCBI): domain Eukaryota; kingdom Metazoa; phylum Chordata; class Mammalia; order Rodentia; family Muridae; genus Acomys; species Acomys russatus. The sequence continues at coordinate 58,125,979 of NC_067145.1, forward strand.
GTGTGTGTGTATATAATTGTGTATATGTGTATGTGTGGTTTCTGTATTTGTGTGTGTGGTGTGTGTATGTGTATATATGTGTGTTTCTATTTGTGTGTGTATGTATTTATATATGTGTGTGTTTTGTGTGTGTCTTAGGTGATGTGTGTGTGTAACAGATACACTGAAGGTGGTTTAACAATTCTTTAGGATTGCAGATGCTTAATTAAGCAGCTTGATGCTTCACCTGACTCTGGAGGAGCTGTTAACGACAACGGGCCCAGGGAGTTTAATTTATCTTGCAGTTTCAAATCTTCCCTTTTGCAGAATCAGCAAAGTGTCTAATGAATATTCACTTTGTATAAAATAAAGAAAATTACGACTAACTTTACTTAAGGTTAAAAGCCAATGTTATGCCACCAAAGCGTTGTGAGTTTTCTTCTCTCCTTTTAAGTGGTATAATGAGTGAAAGTTCATAGTCAAAGGTTCTTTACACATGAGCAGTTGAAATAAAGTAACAATGTTCTAAAATTACATGAATTAATTTGTCATAAAGATTAGCATATAACAACATAGAAATATGCCACAATTATGGAATGTGGTTAATTTTAGACATTTTTTAGTTGTGTGCCGTGTGTGTGTCATGTGTGTGTGTGTGTGTAAGTGTGTGTGTGTAAGTACGGGTGGGTGTTTGTGTGAGTGTGTGTAGGTATAAGTGCACAGTTATGCAAATGCATGTGGAGGCCAGAGGTTAATATGTGGTACCATCCACCTAGTTTTTCAAGACAAGGGTTTTCACTGAGGCTTGGACCATATCAAGTAGCCTAGCCTGGCTGGCCAGCAACCCCCATGGACCCTCGTGCATCAGCCTTTCCAAAACTGACATTCTATGCGTGCAGCACAGTACCCATCTTGTTATGTGGATGGCAGAAACTGAGTCCTCCCCCCTGTGCATCAAGCCCTTTGCTGACTTGGCTGTTTCCTTGGGCCCCCTAGTTTTAAAAATGTCTACACAACAGAACCAGTGTGGATGTCCCCATCTGAAGACCCTTTTGTGCAGCCAGCCAATAACTTTCTTATAAAATATATCCCATCTCTTTTATGAAAATTAGTAGAACAAAATAAAATGATATGTATGTTTGAAAATACCCTAACCAGACCCATTATTTTGTATGCTATCTTTAAAAAAACAAGAAACAAGCTATTAAGTAATAGGATGAAAACCACTCATGATATTTTTTTAAGAGATAGCTTCAGATGGAATCCGAAACCATGCCTTTAACTGAGTTCTCCATTGTCTGTTATAAATTGTTAATACTGGTCTCAGATACAGTCTGGTGTTTTCTATGGCATGTGATGCCTCCTTTATTCATTTACAAAAAAAAGCAAGTGTCCTAAATGCCTAGGTCTGAATAAGAGTTTGATGACCATCTTTCACATAAAACATTCTTTCATGAAAAGGGTGGGGCTAGTTCAGCTGGCAACTCAAATAATCAAGCAAACAGTTCTATTTGGGATGATCACTATTGTTGGACATGCAGGAGAGTCTGTTTACTTCTCATTCAGTGAGACAGAGCACTAACAAGCTGTGTAGTCAAGAGTCAAGACATAATATCAGTCATGTCTCTGCTTCATTAAGGCATTCTTAAACCACAACACATTTACTTTATTTATGCACTTGATTATCCTCCTGAATAGATGACCCTTCTTGAGCTTGTGCTAGGGCATGCAGCTCTATAGTCTTGTTCTGGCACCAATGATGCAAATGTCAGTGTCATGAAGATGCCAAGTAACAGCTTAACATTTCAGAGAAAATGGTTTCAACCTTATGCATGTCCACTATATGGATTGTGCTTTTTAAAACACACACACACACACACACACACACACACACACACACACACACACACACAAACTCTACTTTTAAAAACAAAGCAAGACATTGAGAGACTCTGTTTCAAAAGATAATGAAAAGAGAAATAACAGAAGATACTTGGCATTAAACTCTGGCCTCCACGGTACATGCATTACCACTACCCCCCCACACGCATGTGCATGTTCACATTTATGCATGCTCACACGCACACAGGAATACTGCCTATACAGGTTTATTTGGTTTTTTTTTTTAAAGCTAGTACTCATCCAAGAATTGATTTTTACCTCATGGCTACCTCAATATTCTGAGATATTCAGTCTCCAGTAAGACAGCCCGCACCTCTGTCGGTAGAATGAGCCTTCTAGCATGTCAGGAGCTGGGATTCCTTGCTACTCCTCGGTCTTATTTATTCCTCTGCCAGGGTTGTGATGCTAAGTCTGCTTTCTGGGCAAGCATCATCCATAACCTCAGCTCCAAAGCTATCCCAGTTCTGCTTTACTCCCCATTTATCCGCCGCCAAGTTCTCCGCACATTATTTGTGGCTTCAGGCTGGCGAATTTCTGCCTCGTTGTACATCTTCTTGATACATAGTTGTTCTTCTCTCCACCTGAGAGCGGCACGTTTTATTTTTGTAAAGGACACATTTTACATTGCTTTATCTTATTAGTCTGGGACTTCAACTTCTCAGTTAAAGGAATATAACCCAACCTAGCTACTGGAGTTAGATTTCTAATTTCTCTTACTAGAGTTCATGTGTCTAAAGACTTAGATGTTCTTTTTTTTTTTTTTTTTTTTTTTTTTTTTTCCTTTTCTAGAGACTGCCTGTATCGCCTTTCCTAGGGTCTGATGCTACCTAGGTAAGCAATGGATAACTCGGCAGTATAAGGCCGATGGTGCTGTCCTGGCTGACGGCGGATGGAGGCCATGAATCTCATTCTCTGAGCCTTGTTTTCCTGTGAAGCACATGCCATCTTTTTACCTCAATCACTTCTTCTTTTACATGTTTGGGTGTGAGCCTAGCTTTTAATGGCTGAGCCATCCCTCCCATTTATTTTCTAGAGGTAGAGTCTCTGTTCTTTTCCACTGAGCAAAGCATGGAGAGAAGGTGAAAAGTGAATGGTTATAATGGTTTCATACAATTTTCTGGTGCGTTTGTCCATACTATCCGCTCATCGGGTGGTGTGCCCGAACAAGCTGAAGGAAGCCTGGCCTCTAATTGGCATAAGGAATTTGTCTTCTAAGCATTATGATTCTGAATTTTATCACCTTTGCTCTTGGATAATGAAATTCGTTTAGAAGATTATAGCCATATTCTTATTGGGGCTTTTGCATTGCTTCCTTCAGGGATTGAAAAATGTGTATCAATGTTACAGTGTGTGACTTAGCAAGGCTTGTTATTGCATGCTTGTAGCCACAACAACAGAGTAGTAGAGGCAGGAAAAGTATGAGTTCAAGATTAGCTTGGTTATGACTTCTATCTAACATGCAACCCTGCAGCGTGCTTCTCCTTGGGCTTGGCTGGTGGGCATGGCTTTACTGTTCTTGGATGATGCGTGCACTCCCCCTGATTCCTGCTGTCCAGGATTGGCTCCTAGACTCCTTATTTCTGCATAAAGTTTCCTTGATGTTGTTCCAAGTCTTCAACCTCCTTTCAGATAAAGAGTAAATCTGAGTATCCTTCACAGGCCTGCCTTCCATTTTTATTCGTTTAGTTTTGTGTGGCGTGGTTTGTATGGGGTGGGGAGAGCATATGCATGTGAATGTGTGAAAAGCCAGAAGAGCATGTCAGATGTCCACTCAGCTTTACTCCCTCGATTGCAAGGTCTATCCCTGCCTGAGCCAAAAGGGCAGCAGTTTGGCTAGACTGATTGGCCAGTGAGCTCTCAGGATCCAGCAGTCTGTCTTCTCCAAGGCTGGGCTTATAGGCACTCACAGCTATGCTTGGCTTTTTACATGACCACTGTGGATTTGAACTCAGGTCCTCAAGTTTGTGCAGCAAGGTCTGTTAACCTGCTAAGCCATTCCCCCAGCCTCTCCTGGCATTCTTATCATCACGCTGCTGGGATGATTTGGGGCAACAGTGCTCTAATGTGTGTTGTTGTCAGCTCTCAAAGAGGGCTGGGATTTCTTTTGCCTCCACACGTTACCCATGTTATCTGGATCAATCAGGTTGAGTGAATGGTCACCCTTAGGGATACAGTATCCTTGTCCTATAATTGCTGTTGCCTTAAATGTCATGCTGAGTTAATGATGATTAAGAGATAATTCATGAGAAATGGAATGATAAGTATATTATCTTATTAAAAATCAGTAGCTATAGCCTAGCATAAAGCACATGATCTATTATCAAATTGGCCTGACATAATAACCAGTTCCACCGCTGAACAGCTTAGTGATGTAAAATCTTGCTTTCCTCTTCCTAACCCTCAGTGTAATTATCCGTGAGACACACATAATAACAGTTTGCAGGTTCAGGGATGATAAGGTATGAGAACGGTACTGTTTTTCATATTGAACACTCCAGTTATTGGTAACTAATATTACCTTTAGCATAATTAAACTCCTAATTTCAGAAGTTTGGGCAATTCACTTGAATTATATGGAAACAACCAAGTAACGATAAAACTTTTATATCTATGAGTCATTCTCTAGAAATCATGAAAGATGAAGTGTTGTATAAATTAACTTTATTATTTGTAGTAGAAACAAGGGAAAATCTATGACTCAACTATAGTGTTCTCATTGCTTGGGGCTTCTCCTCTCATGTAATGGAGAAAAAAGTGGTTTTATGCAGTTGAAATCTGTAAGTCCGTCATAGTGCTGCCACCACCAGGCACAGGAGCAAATACTGCTTCTGAGTCTGGTTCTTAGAACCTGGCCAGTGGCTGGCATAGAAAGGTTGCGGAATCTTCCTGCCATCAAGTCTTCCCCAGAATTATACAAGGTATTTGTTTTTATTTTACAGTGAAAACATGTATATTTATAATTTGCATCTGAACCCAGTCGAGATGATCCCAGTTTTGTTGACACTATGCAGAGCATCATAGTTAGGAGGCAGCTGAATTTATGCCCTCTTCTCTCCATCAGGCCATATCAGGGCCACTTTGGCCACATTGATGTCATAGACTCTCTCCACAGTCTCTTCGATCTTATGCTTGTTGGACTTGACATCGCAACGATCACAGATGTGTTGCCTTTTGTCGTCTTCCTGAGTGACCCAGTGGTCAGAAGGATTTGGGCAGAATACCCAAGCTTGTTTCTCCTGGGCATTCTTGAGATGGTATTTGGACTGCCTCCTGAGCCACAGGGTCTTGGACGGCAAAACGTGAATGCCTTGCAGGCCAACTTGGTCTACAGAGCAAATTCTAGGATAGCCAGGGCTACACAAAGAAACCCTGTCTCCAGAAAAAAAAAAAAAAAAAGCAAGATGGGCAGTCATTAAAGAGAAACGACACCTAGGGTTGTCCTCTTGCCTCCACATGCATGCACACACAGGTGCATATACAAACAGACAGACACACATATACACGTATACATGCACATGCACCCTCCAACACACACACAAGCTGAGCTTTGGGTACAAGGAAAGTCAATAATTAGCAAAAGAAAAAAGGGAGGAAAGCAATGGTATTACCAGTGTAATCAACACAGCGGAGATTCCAATGTAATTTTTTTGAACTTTGGTCTTTGTTCATATTAGAAGGCTTCTGTAAACAAAAATGGGCAAATGTGCAATGCAGTTCGTTATAAAGATCATTCTAATTACAGACCCAATACCTGACTTCCAGCAGTGGAGGGGAAACTCTTGTGACTGATTTGCCCTGTATTTAGTCAGCCCACGAGGCAGATGTAATGGTAGGAAATAGAGAATGTGTTTTTTGGATGAGAACAAATTTTATTCTCTTCCTGAGAGCAGTGTTTCTGACATTCATTGTGTCAGAAACATGAAGCTCCTTCAACAATGTAAATCTGTTCCTGCATTCACATGAATTCTTAGGAAATTTGTTATCACTTTATATCACTAGTAACCAATTGCCTGTCTTTTCTCTTTAGGGGCTTATAGATTTTTGAAATCAAGTAAATCTTCTGGCTTTAACATTCTGTCACCAGTGAATTTTTTAAAAATCTAACTAATTTTAAAATAATCAAAGAATCCAGGAATAGAAAGGCAAATTAAATTCAGGGAAAACAATATGTTACTATATCCTCAAATAGAGAAAAACTGACTTTTCATTTGTTTGTTTTGCTTTGGTTCAGGGCCTTACTTGGTGGCTCAAGTTGGCTTTGGAGTCTCTACGTAAGGCAGGCTGGTCTCCAAGCTTGTCATCCCCCTGCCTCAGCTTCCTTGGTGCTGAGTTCACAGGTGTGCACCACTATGGTTAGCTCCTGATATCTCTTTTTTATTAAGAGACTGTTCTCTATTCCTGGACACAATGAACTTTTGATAAAAATCGATTAAAGCTGCTTAAGCCTTAAGAACTTTAAGAAAGTATTTTGTATATAGGTGTTTTGCCTAAATGAATGTCTGTACACCAAATGTATCCAGTGCCTGTAGAGGTCAGAAGAGAAGGTTGGATCCCATAGGACTGGAGTTGCAGACAGGTAGGAACCACCATGTGGTGCTGAAAATTAAGCCTGGGTCCTCTGCAAGAGCAGCCAGTGCTTTTAACCACTACGCACTCTTTCTTGCCCTTCACATCTTTAGATATTTGTTGACCCTGTTTCCACATTACTGATGGCTCTCAGAGACCTCTACAATTTACAGCTGACACTGTGGCAAATGAGATATGGAGATGAGAGTGACTATAATGTCAGATCAGGGAACAAGGAGAGAGAAGATTTGAGCCTTGGCCCTTTAACTTCTTTCCTTTTCACAACCTTGTCTTTGATTGCTGTTTTTTACATGTGTGTGCCTGTTGTGGGGAGCTGATATGCCAAGGTATGCAGGTAGTCAGAGGATAAGCTATGGGAGTCTGATTTCTCCTTCTGCTGTATGTTCTGGAGATAAAATTCTGGTCATCTGGCTTGACAGTGAGCATCTTTACCCAAGACCCCATCTTGTTGACCATCCGATGCCATTTTTAATATACTTTATAACAAATAGCATAAATTAATAATTCAGATGGATTTATGCATGTAGATTTCCTTTAAATCACTGGTTCCATGTTATACTCATAAATTTGTCTAAATCATTAGTTAGTTCATTATTAAACTCTTAATTGGAATCAATCCAGTGTCACAAATAAGAACAATATGAACAAAATGATTTGCAAACCGGCAGCCAGCCAGATGCCTGCAGGGTACCACAGGCAGTCTGACTGGAAGTCATCATTGTCTGTAGCTAGTGAGGTTCCAAGTCATGATCAAAGTGATACGGGCTCTTTAAAAATTACATTTGAAGTTGAATTAAGTAGAACATTAACATATTAGGGCCAACAGAGAGGACACTTGAGAAATGTGTCTCTAAGTCATGAGAAACCAGGATTAAAGTAAAGATGTGACACAGGAAGACTTGAAGATTAGAGTTCTGCCTTAGATAAAAAGGGAAAAAATTAGAATGTTATTAGGGTTATCAGGACAAGTGATTCTACGTCACAGTGTGCATGGGGAAGGCGAGAGGTGTGAACCTGGGGAAACTGCACAGTGTGCATGGGGAAGGCAGGAGGTGTGAACCTGGGGAAACTGCACAGTGTGCATAGGGAAGGCAGGAGGTGTGAACCTGGAGAAACTGAGGAGGAATCTTAGGGTGAGGCTGGTCAATGAAAAATAGGCAAAAGATAAAAGCAACTTCCTGTATCCTGGCACTGAGCCCTGGGAAGTGTCATTCTCAGAAAAAGACCAATGGGAAAGGAAAGGGCAGCATGAGGGCATGGTTCTGCAAATGTGAGTTAGTCTGATACAGAGGCATTTCAATCCAGAAACATGGCTTCTGTGACAAAGGGATCACATCCAAAGACCTAGATCTACAGAATGCAGCAGGAATGCAGACATGCCATACCCCTTTAATCTCTCTAACTGGAATACAGAAATATCCTTAGTGCACATGTTTAAATCCAAGCAATGAAGGTGACGTTAGTTTGTAGAAGGAAGCTCCTGATGTTTGAAAGTGATGCCTAACTGAGGGGCAGATAAAGTGGCCAACCAGAGAAAGATTTGACAAATTGAGTCAGAGATAGGAGATGCCCAGCTCTCTCCAGAAGAGACAGGAAAAAGAGGACTTAAGAGAGAAGCACAGAGGGAGAAAGGGAGGAGGAAGTTTTACCAGGACAGTTGTACAGAGACGAATTGCCGAGAGAGAAAAATCCAGACACAGGTGAAGACAAAACCAGCCAGAAAATGAGAAGGAGCCAGGAGATTAGAATTTATTGCCAAAGTCAGTATGAGGCCAAGCAATGCAGTTCAATCAGAAGCCAAGTTTCAACCAGGCAACTTGGAGGGTGGTAGTTTTGAGCCAGCAGGCTGAATTGAGCCAGCCAGCCAAAATTCAGAAAGCACTAGAAAGGGTGAGATTATTCAGCAGCAAGTCTCAGGCTGGGAGTATGCAAGGCCTAGATTAGATTGCATGTGGGCCTAGGAGCTTCCAGGACTAGGCCTTGCTTAGGAGAAGGAGGCAGCAAGCCTCCAAGACAACAATTAAGTCAGGCAAATAAGAGTTACTTTTACTTGTATTTACTTGTATTCAGAGGTGTTTACCATTTCCTTGCAATGTGTGTGTTCAGTAAATACTCACACACAATCTATGTGCCCAAAATTTAAAGAGAGAGAAGGGAGAGGGGGTTAAGCTTAGAAAACTACATTTGTAAGTCATTAAATTCTTGGAGAGAATTGAAGTGATAAAAATTCAGAAGTTTTAATGAGAGAGAGAGAGAGAGAGAGAGAGAGAGAGAGAGAGAGAGAAGAATTTTGTGATGCTTCACACCTGGGTGGATGGAAGGGGGCTTCCATCCATCTATAAAAAGGATGTAGAGACAACATGGGATGAGAGCCACCTTCACCTGAAAATGCCTGGTGTTGTGGTTTGGGGCTATAGGGCCCCACAAGCTCCTGCATCTTAACAGCTGTTGCCCAGGCAGTGCAGCTGTTTGAGAAGTTGGGTTAACTTGCCTAGCTGGGGAATAGGAGTTAGGCATAGGAGAAAGGTCACTGGAAGTGGGCATTAAAGGTTACACCTGTTTCTGCTGCTGGTCTGAGTGCTCCACCTCCTGGTCTCCCGAGGTCAGAATCAGCCTCTGCCACTACAGACCAAGCTACTGCAGCCAATGTGCCTTCCCCTCTGGGACAGGCCATCCCTGCTATGCTCCCTGATAGGACAGGCCATTCTTGCTATGCCCCCTGATAGGACAGGCCATTCCTGCTATGCTCCCTGATAGCACAGGCCATCCTGCTATGGTCCCTGATAGGACAGGCCATCCCCGCTATGCCCCCAGATAGGACAGGCCATCCCTGCTATATTCCCTGATAGGATAGGCCACCCCTGCTATGTTCCCTGACAGGACAGGCCATCCCTGCTATGGTCAGGTCACCCCTACTGTGCCCCCTGATAGGACAGGCCATCCCTGCTATGCCCCCTGATAGGACAGGCCATCTCTGCTATGCTCCCTGATGGGACAGGCCGTCCCCACTATGCTCCCTGCTAGGACAGGCCGTCCCTGCTATGTTCCCTGATAGGACAGGCCATCCCTGCTATGCTCCCTGAAACAATGAGCTCAAAGAACTCTTTCCTCCTTAATGTGGTTTCTGTCAGGGGTATTTAATCAAAGTGATTAGGTAATGAACACACCTTGCTGTGTGGAGGCGGTGTGTGTGTGTGTGTGTGTGTGTGTGTGTCTGTGTGTGTGTGTGTCTGTGTGTGTAACTCAGCACCAGCCATGATGCCATGGGAAGAGAGATGGAAAGTACACATTTGGCTTGGCAGCCTGCTTTCCTAGAGTTCTTGGGGTCATAAAGCAATAGGGTAATGAAGGTCAAAGCAAAATTAAAAGGAAAAAGAGGAAAACTCTGAAATGTTCTAAACCGAGTTCCATAGACTTTAGAAAACTGAAAACAACGTCATCCGTGTTACTGAACACTGGTTCTGGTTTCTGAAGTTTCATATAGTCAAAACTCTAAGTTTGTTCTACATGGAGACATAAAAAGGAAAAGAGCAAATACATACAGTGTGCGTCATCTAAAGTAGGCAGGAAGAGACCAGTATGACTGAGGATGCTGTTGTCATATCCCAGCACACCCATCCCCCTCAGAAAGGGGAGTTCAGTGCTGCAGAGAAGTCAGCGCCAGCCCTGACCAACCTATGCACTCAGGTGCAATCCTCATCAAGATCCTAGAAGATTTCTTTTGAAAAGTTGAGTAGCAAAAGGAAATATGCAGTAGTAAAAGAGGAAATATCTTTATATATAGCAATGCTGTCATGATTTGCCGTAGCCACAAGACACCAGGCAGACAATTCAGAACCAGAACTCCACACTTAGAAGAGAAACTGCAAATGGTAAAAGTGCTGCTTTAGATCAATAAAGAAAGGAGTTGTTTAGGGGTTACACGAGCCCAAGGGGCATGTCCCGTGAACGTCTTCACTTACCAGGAAAGTGAGTCAGAGGACAGGACATCCTATGGGACTTTAGGTGAGAGAATCATTGGAGAATGGGGAAATAGAATGATCCAGAGGGTCCTAGAAATCTATAAGAAGAACATTATGATGGGTGGATCTGGATCCATGGGTCCTGCTCAAACTATGGCACCAGCCAAGAACAGTATGGGAAGTAAACTTCAAACCCCTACCCAGATCTAGCCAATGGACAGGACATTCTCCACAGTTGAGTGGAGAGTGGGGACTGACTTTTATATGAACTCTAGTGCCCCATTTTTGACCACGTCCCCTGGATGGGGAGGCCTGGTGGCACTCAGAGGAAGGACAGCAGACTACCAAGAAGAGACTTGATACCCTATGAACATATACAGGGGGAGGAGGTCCCCCTCAGTCACAGTCATAGGGGAGGGGAGTAAGAGGAAAGCGGGAGGGAGGGAGGAATGGGAGGATACAAGGGATGGGATAACAACTGAGATGTGATATGAATAAATTAATAAATTAATAAAAAAGAACAAAAAAGATGTTTTTAGGTCTAGATAGAGGTTTTAAGTTGATAGAGATGAGATATGATAGATATTGATTTTCATTCAGAATTTTAGACTCACCAAGATAGGAAAGACATTTTCTTCCAGTTTGCCAAATACAAATAGCCAAATCACTATGAATATAACACGTATATAATTTCTGAGTGTTTTGTGGTTCTTCTTCTATGGAGTTTATTTTATTTATGTGTAATAATGTACATATATGTTAAAAAGAAATAGAAAATAGAAAAACATAATAAATTGTTTTAATTAAAAAAAAGAAAAGAGGCTCTTTAGTGTTTTTGATCAATAAATAAATAAGGGTCCTAAGATAACTGATGATTTCTTTAGATGAAAGAACACTAAATACAAATCAATCCTGCTGGCTCCTATATTCCACAAAAATAAATTCTATTCAAAACAAGGGTAATTTTTTAAAAAGCATGATAAGATAGGTTAACAATAAAGGGCAGAGAATATGTTCTTAAATACACTATAAAGAAGATAAAAGACAAGGCTGGGGATGTACTGTATTGGGGAACAGGTGTCAGAGGTCTTAAAGCCCTGGGTTTGAGCCCCCAAGAAAGAAGGAAGGCAGGAAGGTAGAAATGGAGGGAGGGAAGAAGGAGGGGAGGGGAGGGAGGGAGGAAAGAAAGGAAGGAAGGAAAGAAGGAAGGAAGGCAAGAGGGAAGAACAAAGAGAGGAAAGAAAGAAGGAGGAAAGATGGAGGGAAGGAGATAGGAAGAAACAAAGGACCTAAGGAAAGAAGGAAGTACAAAATAGCTTATCAAAAATAAAAAGAATCAAAAGGAAAATTGGAAGACATAAATGTTAATGTATTTGATTCTGTCAGATGGATGCAGAATAGAAATGTCAAGGGACCATATAACAATGTTGATGACCCTGGGAACATTACCTTCAGGTGTCTCAGATGTGACATGTACACCAGGCTCTTCCATGGGGAGTGTCAGGCATGTGGTGTATAGCTGTGTCTTAGAGACTTCAAGTGGCAGGATGGGCATTTCTTAAATGTACTTCTCTTTCCATAGAGGGGCCTTCTATAACACCCTTTCTGACATAGTGGCTGTGACCGTAAAGAAATCACATTGCAAAATGATCTGTAAGTTCTGAATTGTACGGCATGGCTGACATAAGGCTGGCTCTCCCCGACGCCAATGAGCAACCTGAGGACAGGAGGAACTGTTTGTTCTTGTTTTGTTTGTGTGTGTTTGTGTAATGTACATACATGATAATATGTGTGTGCGCATGGCGAGTATGGAATCCATGCACGCTAATTAGGTTGGATTAGATGGCCAGAGGCCCTCCTATCTCTGCCTCGACTTCTCTCTCTACCCTCTTGACAACATTGAGACATGGATATGTGTCATCGCACCCAGCTTTTACACAAGTGCTGGGCTTCAAACTCGGGTCTTGGGAAGGAAGCATGGCACACCACTGAACTGTATCCTCAGACTCATCTACACATGGATGGTTATCAAACACCTACACACGTCAGTAATGGTGGGTGCTTAATAATCATGAGTAGAAGAGGTGAACAAATGAACCATTGAATCCCAGTGTGTCGGAAGCCTATGCATGAGCAAGGGATGAATAGTGACGTCAAAACATCAGATGCAAACCAGGAGCAGTCAAAATAATTACCCTGTAAAACTGTCTAACGTGCAGGATTGACAAACCTACTGTCTTTGTTTGGTTTGGTTTGGGCTTTTTTTTCTTCTTCTTCTTCTTCTTGTTTTTCTTCAGTGGAATGGCATGGGGTGATGTGCTTCCCGAAGTTGGAGTTAGGAGGCTAGTAACATACTATCTTTCAAAAGGTGAGGCAAGAGGTGCAAGTGTGACTCAAACATAGTCACCATCTGATGAAGGTAACTGAGTTAGGAAGGAGGTTCATTGCCAAATGGGCAGGTGTAGACTGCAAAACTCAATGGTTTTAGAGAGTATGTTGTTACTGTTCAGTTAAATAATCAGTTAATTAGAAATAATCAGGTCAAAGCAATTTGGTCAAAATTAATGGCACTGAAATAAATTGGTTAGATTAAGAAATGAGGTGAATGATTGATTACAAATACCCCATCTCTTTATTGCTATTTAGTATTCTTTTCATAACATACAATGTGTTTTTAAAACATTTTTCAAGTGTGATAAGCTCAGAAGTAATACTTTAAAATTCATGGCATGTAAGCAAATGACAAAAATGGTGTTTATTGCCAGATGATTCCTGAAGGTAATGAATTAGAACATTGAAAATGACTCAATCAAGAAACAGCGGCTTAAAAGGAGAAGCTTAGGAAAAACAGACCAACCAAGCAGGCTAGTGAGATGGTCAGTGGGCAAAAGCGCTGGAGCCAAAGGGCAAGGGCCTGAGGTGTATGCTTTTGACGTCATATACATTTTGATATTATAATTACAACATTTCTCCCTTCCTTTTCTTGGTTCAAATCCTCCAATATACCTGTGTTTGAACTCTCCAGACCCACAAAAGAGCTGGGCACAGAGTATGAGCTCCTATAATGCAATCCCTCCTACAAGGAGATGAGAGGTGGAGACAGAAGAATCGCCAGGAGTTCACATGCCATCTAGCCTGTGGTGTGTAACAGAAAGGCATCAAGGAGACCCTGCCTCAAATAAGGGGGCAAATGAAGACTTACATCGAGGGTTGTCCTCTGAGCTCTGCACTTTTTGACTGGCACATGTGCTTCCACATTCAGGTCCATGAATACACACACACACACACACACACACACACACACACACACACACACACACAAACACTATGAACCTAATTTGTCCTAAAAGACAATTATATGCTATTAAAATTAACAATACAGTTGCAACTTATAAGCAAATATGGTAAGTACTCCTGATTAAGTCTTTGCCACAGATTCCCCCACCCAGGAAAACTTAGCGAACACATTAAGCTGTGTTAGTGGTCATTTGTTGTCAGATTCCCCATGCATGTCGCTTACCTCCAAAGGAGCTGTTTCTCCAGGGATCCGTCCCCTGTGTGTTTACAGTTTTGCTCTTTGTCCCACTGCTGTGCAGGTGGGCAGGCCAAGCCACCTCTGCTGCTTGGCAGCACTAAGGAATCTGCAACTCAGTGTTGACAAATTCATTTCACTATCCCTTGAGCCTTTTCAAATTGAGCCAAATCTAGAGGCGAGGAAGAGCATAGCAACATAATTCTGCATTGTCCACAAGGAGCTGACCTAGTTAAGGCTGAGTTTCTATGTTTTGTAAATCCTGTTTCGAATAATCACACCTCCCTAGGAAGAGAGTTGACTCAGAAATACACATGGTTCCCTGCGCTGTCGTGAGGCTCAGCAGGCAGCCATGACTCTGATTGGATTATTTTTCCAATCTCAACTAACTCAGCATTTCATTCTGTTAAACAGTAAAGGATCAAACCCCCTAGGAATTATGACTGCACATGAGGTCTCCCTATTCCATGACAGTGGACTACACACACACACACACACACACACACACACACACAGGCATGCACACACTCACGCACGCATGCGCGTACACACCTAGCATGACATGAATGCAGAACAGGTGGTGAGCTGTTTGTGCTTCCAAACTGGGGTGCCTTGGATAAGAAAGGTGTCCATAGAGCTAGATCCCACCGAGGACAGAGGAGCCGTATGACATGGGGCAATCTGAGCCTTCTGCAAATTGGTCCTCAGTAGAAGTCAATCTCATTTATATTGGGTGCTGGATAAACACATTTGCCATGGATAGTGTAGTGAGAAAGGGGCTGGAAAGCATTGCTTTGCTCTACTGTGCTTTTCAGAAACTAGGTTTATATCCCACATGAACCACCGTCAAATTCCTCCTCTTTTGGCCTTTTGGTACTACTAAAAACAGCAAAAACAAATAAACAAAAAACAAACAACAAAAACAAGCTGAATGTGTGGTTCATTCCTTGAATTCCAACAGAGGCTAGCCAAACACTGTAAGTTCAAGGCTAGCCTGGTCTACCTAGGAAGTTCAGGCCATCCAAGACTACATTGCAAAACTCTGCTTCAAAAACAAAAACATTTTTAAAAAGTAGACTTTCATTTTTAATGAAAAGTATTCCTAACTTTACCTAACATAGAATTGTCTTCTAATTAAATTTCTTTTTTCTGAATAGCAAATTACTGGGCAGAAGAATAAAGATGCTGAACGGAATTTGGGGCCAGCAAGTCGCTGCGGACGAATTTCTCCAGGTCTCCATAAACAGCTTATCCAAAGCCTATCACAACAGAGCTCCATCTGCACACGGAAAGCTAGTTTTCTAGTTTAACTTTGGAATGGTCATGGAAGAAAATAGCAGCAGCCATACGCACTTTGCTAGTTTTGCTCCCAAAGGTTTTACTCCCGTACACAGGCCCCCTCATAAAGCTTGGCTGGAGGAGCTCAGGGTTCACTTCCATTCACTAGTTATTATTAGCCCAACTCCCCACATATTGTAACACAGCTGAGACCATTTTCTTCTCTTCTGGATGACCTATAACTTCTCTAAATGGTTAAAAGGTGACAGACTTTATTGTGCTGAGCTCTGGACCAGTGCGCGGCCTCCACCTAAACTGCCCTTGCATGATTCTCTTGTCGTATACAAGTCCACCCCATTGACTTCTCTCATTTGCTTATTCTTTTCCTCTGAACTGGTACCAGGTTCATTTGTCTAGCACCACACCACCATTACTATTGCATTTTATAACCCATGAGTGTATGTTCCTTGTAAAATATGAATCTGCTATAAAGTCCTGTATTCTGGACCTGAAGAGCCTCTACTGCGGAGGTTCTCAACCTGTGGGTCATGACCTCTTTGGGGTTTGCACATCAGATGTCCTGCATATCAGATATTTACGTTATGATTCATAACAGCAGCAAAATTAGATTTATGAAGTGGCAATGAAATAATTGTATGGTTGGGATCAGCACAACGTAAGGAACTGTATAAAAGTGTCCCAGTACTAGGAAGGTTAAGAACCATTGCTTTGTTGAATGGCTGATGTCATTTTGATCTCTCTGGGACAACCTTCCAAAGTCAACATCACCCCTTAAGTTCCATTCTCAGCTCACTGCACTTCCAACTCTGATCATTCTGTTAAAAAACCAATTCATAAAACTACAACCAAGTGCCACACTACATTGGAGCTGAAACTGACTCTCAAAATGCCTCAGTGCTAATTGTCAGCTCTTCCTTTCCTCTCTCAACTTAATTTTCAGTCATCTTTCCAGACACGCTGTAAACCTTCTCTCCTTTGTGACCAGTCTCCTGACTTCCCACTGCTCTCTCATCTCACTACAAGCTCTGATATGAGGAATTTCCTTAAATTCATACTAAAAAAAAAAAAAAAAAAAAAAAAACCAGACAATTGATTATGCACCACCTCCTGCTTCTTCTATTTGATGCCCATTTCCTTCTAAAAATTCTAATACAATCCACATGACCATAGTTCTGTCTGCTACAGTTTTGATAATTACTATAGCCCCTGGCATTGCACTGGAAATGCCAAGCATTATTTGTATTTGTTGGGTAATAACAGTCAGGTGTCTGTTTATTTTATAAATCTCCTTGTTTTCTTCCCTGACATGACTTGAAATGAGAGAGAGCGAGCACACACAGGTGATCACGAACTCATAGAATGAGAGAGTATATGGAGAGGAGTAGAAAAAAAATCAGATTGGCAAAGCATCAGCTGCTCGGAAGGACTTTTCCGCTAGTAGTATAGATGTGTGTCGTTTCCAAAGTGCTAAACCTGTAAGAAAACAAAGATTCAAAGTGCTACTGCTATGCTGCTTGGTGATGTCACTACAACTATGTGGAACACACTTCTCAAACCACTGACCACCCAAGTCACAGGAAGGCTCAAAGAGCATCCCTCCCATGGCCTGCAGATGCATGAAATTGAGGAGTGAGAAAGAGCTCAGGCAGAGCCACATTCCCGGCTGTGAAGGACTCAGGCAGAGCCACACTCATAGGTGTGCGATATAGCCAGTGAGAGACACAGAGATGCATTTTCAGTTCATTCCTCTGCTGTTGTTGTCTTGAAGCTCCTCCAAGTTTTTAAAAAAACAACATGTTCTCATACTTCACTAAGGGCTGCAACTTAAACAGCTGTTCATGACTATATAGATACGTGGGAAAACCAAGTGGCCCATGTAAGCGCTGGGAACAACTTGACATCCAGACTGAGCCTCTTCCTTTCTTAACAGTATGAACTCACTATGTGGCCCTGTGTGTGTGTGTGTGTGTGTGTGTGTGTGTGTGTGTGTGTGTGTGTGTGTGTGTCTTCTGTTCAAAAGACAAAAGAATAAGAAATCACAATACTCAAAAATCAAATAATTTTGAAAGCATCGGCTCTCTCAGATATCCAAGGGATAATATGGCAGAGGGCTCACATCAGATTAAGTATCTCCTATATAAATTCCAAAACTTTATCTGAATTCTTCTTAAAAAGAAAGGGGGAAAACTCCATGTTTTCACCAAGAAAATATAACAACTAAGCTATTGTATCTGGTCCCAGATAAACACCCAGAATCACAGAAACATTTCAGGTGCCTTAGGCAAACGGACGAATATTCATGGTTTCCCCCAAGACCTAGCACATTTGAGCAGAGAGCATTTAGTAGACTGTCAGTAAGCCTTTCTGCAGGAATGGATAGTCTCTGGCAGGCAGATTGCTGGTAGTTATGTGAGGCAGACACACAGGGGCAAACTCCTACATTAACATGCTTTCAGAAGGTTGCAGTTCAAACCTTGAGACTGGGCCTGCTCAGACATGTCTTTGCAATGAGAGTTAAGTATGCAGAGTTCATGCCCCTCATTTTAACCCCTTCTTGAACATGTGACCCATGACCTTGAACTAAAAATGTGCAGGGATACATTTTCCATCTTTCATTCCTGAGTCATTACCTTAAGCTGAACATGCTCCGTGATGTAGCTTAGCAGTTGACAATGCTTGGGACTGTGCCCACATTCAAGGTGTTTTCCTGTGTGAATAGGCTTGGATGCTCTGAACAAAATATCCATATTTCCTTTGTTCAAGGACAGCATTGCTTTGGAAACAATGCCATGGTTTCTTTACATTCTGTAAATTAATTAAATAATAAAATAATAACAACTAAATGTAGTATTATTTCTTGTCAGGATTGTTTTTGCACTACTAGAGGCAAAGTATAATTTTTTTCCCCCAAAACCATTGCTTTGGATTACAAGATATGACAGATTCCAGAAGCTAGAGGGGGAAAAAAAGCCAAAATGTAAGACCTAGAAGGAGCAAGAAGAAGCACAGAAGAAGGAAAACTAAAGCATAAGAAAATGGAGGGCTGGAGAGATGGCTCAGTAGATAAGAGTCCTGGGCTCAGGTCCCAGCACCTACTTTGGGTAGCTCACAGCTGGCTGTAACTCCAGCTCCAGGGTGCCAGCATCTTCTTCCTCTCTCCTCAGGCACGGACATTTACGCTCACATGTCCACTCTGCCCTTCTATCTACATAAGTAAAAGATAGTAAAATAATTCTTTTTTTTTTTCATAAGGAAATGAACAAATAAAATCCTTTTAGTCACTAAAATTAAGAAAAAAATGAAGTCCAATTTTATTTTTTTGAGGTCACAACCAAACATCAGAATCTATTCCCACTGGGCCATTTTTGCAGGACTGTCCATCAATGCCCGCAGATGCCAGGACAGACAGATAGATAGAGATCATGACTATGCAATAAAGATGGGAAACTTGCATGATGGCTGGTTTTTCTACTGACCTGAGACAAAAGCTTAGTGGCTTCCAACAAAGGCCTGGTGGGCTTTTTCTCCTTCTGATGGACTGATTGAATAAGTTCAAGGCTGGATCAGGACTTGTAACACAACAGCTGAGGCCAATCAGTTGTCCTGACTGTTTTCAGACTGGCCAACCCTAAATCATGGGAGGAAGAGGCCCCACAGGGACTTTAAAAGACCCAGGCCCCAAGGAGACACTGGGCTTCAGTGTCCTCTGTGCTTTTAGAAGGGCTCTTTTCTCTGCATGCTTGGTGGTGGTGGTGGTGGTGTGTGTGTGTGCGTGTGTGTATATGTGTATGTGTGTCTCCCCTAACTCCTACTTAAAGCCTGTCTTTACTGGCAAAAGAAGAAATAAAGTAAAGAGATAAAGGAGTTATGGAAGAAAGAAAATGCACCCATTAATATTGTAACAGTACAAAGAGAGTTACTACTTGTGCCAAACTCATTAACATTCTGTACGAAAACTTAGAGAAGCTCTTTGTACGTGCTAATTTAGTAATTGCCGCCGTAGTCTGGGAAGAACTGCTCTGCATAATTTACAGAATGGGGCAACTAATACGCTGGAGGACTTCGGCAGCTCGGTCACAATCACGCAGGTAGGAAATACGGTCAAGGGTCTTCCCGGGTCAAAATCTTTTTTTTTTTTTTTTTTTTTTTTTTTTTTTTTTTTTTTTTTTTTTTTGAGACAGGGTTTCTCTGTGTAGCCTTGGCCATCCTGGACTTACATTGTAGACCAGGCTGGCCTCGAACTCACAGCGATCCGCCTGCCTCTGCCTCCCGAGTGCTGGGATTAAAGGCGTGCGCCACCACGCCCAGCTCCCGGGTCAAAATCTTAAGTACTCTTTCTGGTCTCGTCGTAGACGATTTCAAAGTCTGTCCTCAGGGCCTCACTGGCGGAGAGGGAGCACTGCTCTCCAAACCAGACACTGGCCAGGACTCTGACCTCTCTGAGGGTCTGTACTCTTACACAATTTTGTATGCCTAACCCAGTGCCCTCATCCCTAGATCTCCAGACTGAACCTCCAAGCAAGGTCTTTACAGATCCCCTGCCTAGTTTTATTCTGAAAAGGACCTGGGTTAGGGACCATACTCACTGTGCTACCATCACTCTAGGCCCTCCCCTGCCCCTCCCCTTTGACCCAGTCCTCACCTCTTTTCCCTAGTAGCCCTCCTATTCACACTCCCCCCCACCCACCCAGGCCTCAGGATCCATTAAAACACCTTTTGTTGAGACTGGCACAACAGTGAGAACACTCCCACTTTGTGTCTGATCCACCTGACTCCAATATGCCACGCCCTTCCATACGACTGCAACAGGAGCACCAGCCTTCCTCAACTTGGACCCCTTGCTTGGACTTGCCAGTAAGTGGCTAAAGGCTTGGCCCTTTCATTTCAGCTTAGATGTAATGAACTCGTCCACGTTTGGCAGCCAGCTCTCTCTGCAGCTCAGCTGAGCTCCTGACAGAGGTCTGTTTCATTTTGTTTTCTTGTTCCCGACGTTTAATGAATGTCACACTAGATGAAACAAATGCGTCTCGAACGCCAAAGGGGGGATGCCGGTGGGCTGGCTCCCTTTCCTGTATCAGCTCCGTTCCTGGTTTGGGGTGGTGGTGTTTGTCATAAGATGTTCTGGAAAGCGAGCAGGAAATGAGTGCAAGAATTCCCAGACCAGATGCCGAAGGTCTCAGAACTAATTTGTTTGCAAGATACCTGCCATTGGCAGATGATGCTGCCTTCCTCCAGCCTCTAGGAACATGTGTGAGGAAATTTAATAAGAGCATCATTTTTGTAACCTGAGTGAGTACCATTCACCGGCCTCTGTCACTGAGGAGGATGCTAGGTGCCAGGCTTTGAGCCGGGGGGGCTTGTCATTGATGAATGTGACCTTAGGTGGGCTGCAATTCCTTTCCCGATGTTTTGTGTTTTATGAAAGACAAATGAACCCAAGTTGAATTTCTCCAAATGAAGTCTGGGGTGCTTTTAAAGATATAGTTCTCAAAAATGGTTTTTGGTTCTCATAAGAACCAAGCTGGTATTTCATCTAGCAGAAGAAGGACAGACACAGGATCAGCATACCTATCAGGAAAAGCAGTCATGGATCGTATCAGAATCATTGTAGGCTACATGTCCACCCACATGTGTTGGGGCTGCAGTTTCTCTTATACTGTATACTCGTTAATTAGGAGAGGGAGACCTTATTAATGCAATTTTTATAAATGAGATGAATATGACCCCAAATGGGGCAGTAATAATTTATACTATGCCCCATAGCTTAGGAATAGAGGCAGAAGTTAACCCATCAGAATCTGGCTCCAAGGTTCACTGTCATTTCATACACACATATCTTACTAATTCCACTGATGTAACAGCCCTGTGAAGAACTAACTGTGTGGCTATTTACAAAGTGAGATGAGTGCAAGCTCATGAGTTAAATTCCCAGCACACACATGAAAGCTCACAGCTGTCTACAACTTCAGTTCCAGAAGAACTGACACCCTCACACGGACATGCATTCAGGCAATACACATAATTATTTTTAAAAAATAAAGTGCCTCCATTAAAAAAAAATAAGGTAGCCAGTTATTGAGAAAGCTACCTGACTCTGAATTCTGATCTCTGTGTGCATACATGCAACAAACATGAGTACATGCACATATGCATGCACACACATACAGAGGGAGGGGAGAGAGTGAATGAGAGAGAGAGAGAGAGAGAGAGAGAGAGAGAGAGAGAGAGAGAGAGAGAGATGATTCCAATAAAGTCCCACGAAAGAGGTTGGAAGTATACTCTTGCAGAGGACTCAGGGTCAGTTTACAGTAGCCATGTTGGGTGGGCTGTGTACAACCACCTGTAACTCTAGGTCCAGGGTGACCTGACCACGGGAAGTCTGCAGGTACCTACACTCACATGGACACCCCACACAAAAACACATAGAAGCATAATCAACGACAATAAAAGTGAATATTTTTAAAAAGACATCCAAGAAATGAAGAATCCACATACTCCTTTTTAAACTTGACCTTATTTCAAATTCATTGAGAATAGAAATAAATCATCCTTACAAAGTTTCAAATAGATTGGTATTCTAGGATTTTAGTCCTGTGAATAATGGGAAAATGTTTAGGTGCAAAATCTATCTAATGGTTGTCTATACTTATAGCAACAACAACACAGCACTGTAAGATTTTAATTATTCATCTGTACATTCTGATGGTAGAATAGGAGCAAATACCAAGACAACCATCCCCCCTTTTTTCTCCTGAGACAGGGTTTCTCTGTGTAGCACTGGCTGTCCTAGAACTAGCACTGTAGACCAGGCTGACCTCAAACTCACAGATATCCTCCTGCCTCTGCCTCCCAAGTGCGGGGATTAAAGATGTGCACCATCACAGCCTGGTGCACAAGGCTTTATTTATAGGCTGAGCTTAAACTGTGAAATTATCTTCCTATCAATAGTCTGGAAGTGAAATCACTATAATTTGAGTAGTTAATCTTCCCAAGATCGTCAGCAGGGCAAGCACCTTTTTCCTCTCCCTTATATGACTGTGTTCACATTCTTTTAAATTTTATTGAATGTATGTGTTATGTAAGCACAGAAATCAAAACTATAAGCTAGCCACCTACATGCTACACCTACAAACTGGTCTCCTCAAATAGGGACAGCCAAGGGCTCAAGTGGGAAATGGCTGAAGATGGCAAATTCTAGCAAAGTTTGGAGACCTTGAGATTTTGCCCTTCAAACAAGGTCCAGAGTTGTGCCCCCTGGGGCTGGTCTGGGAAGCTCCTGGGAAGTAGAGTTTCCTATACAGCATGAAAGAATCACTTCAGGTTGACTGAGTTTGAGAGTTGGCATCTAGAAACTTCTCCTGTCAGTCCTCTGGATGAAAACCCAAGTTGAGTATGCTTGGATGACTAGCTGCCCGCCCCTCCCCGTCCCGGTGCAGTGCGAGCCTTTCCCTTCCCAGCTGCCCTCTTCTCTCCTGCAGTTCTGAACCCTGTAGTTGGACCTGTGAGGTTTTCTTCTCCTGGCTAACCTTCTTTTGCCCCTGTTTTGAAATTAAATTCCATTTGTTCTGCTCACGTTGGCACAAAAATTGTCTCAAGTTAGTCTAATAAAACCATCACTAAAACAATTTTCTTGAGTAGTGTAATTATAGAGTTGGTAATTAGACGCCGCTAAATGAATAGTGCAGTTAGATTACATTCAGACAAGCACCACACACCCCATTCCATTTTAATCACCCCTTAAATGCAATCCTGTTTGCGGGAAACGGCATTTTAGATGGTAATAGCAAGATCATCATATCCACTTGCATGCGATTGTGTCACCGCGAAAGCTCGGACCAAGTGGCATATACCACGCTCTGCTTCTGATTACCTGTGGTGAGAGGAGCCGAGCGTGTGGAAGAAGCTTCCTCCGAAGGATGTGACCCAGATCTCTCCTATGACATCTGCCAGGTGACCATCTCTGCTTGGAGCTCTGCTGGGGCTTTTTACACCCTCTCTTCTGCAGAGACCTCTGACTCAGTCTCTGGCACCGACCTGTCGTTTGCTATACTGTCTACTTCCGTATTCCATTAGGGACCTGGCCACCTTCTTCATGTCACCGCGGCAGCTTTGACTGTTTGGAAGCAGATACTAGGCACACCCTGAAGGGAACAGAAATGTCCTCTGTTGCCTGGAGCATCCACCATCAACCAACAGTTAACAAGGGGGAGATCACATTACACAGTCCGACTTTATATCCAAACACCGGCCGATGGCCCAAGGAAATTAATAAGACTTTGAGCCCTCTCAATGGAGGGAGCGTTCCTAACGGCTGATGGTCAGTCATTGGATGTTTCACATTGTCACTCGCTTTAGTTGGCATTCATTCCACTTAGTTGGTGCGGTAATCTTTACTTCATAAGTGTCAAACTTGCACTCAGGGAGATTACACACAATGCCCGTGCTCAGCCAACTAAGAAATGGCAGAGCAGTGATTAGAACTCGTGACTTCCTGATTCCCGGGCTCACACTAATGCTGAAGTGATAGAGTCCAAGCCTTCAGTCCATTAGTGGAATAGATCAAGACACCACCATGATTCTCCCTCAGCTTTCCCAGTACTGTACGAGTCAGCGCTGGCTCTCTGTTAGGTCATGCTGTAAGGAAGTATATCCTCGTTCTAAGATTTGCACAGTTCTTGTGAAAGCAAGAGTTTTCACAAACCAAGCTTTACGGTGGAGAGAACCAATGTCTCAAGAGAGAGCTGTGAGTCCGGGCTTTTGAAATAAAGCCGGAGAGGCAGCAGTGTTTCCAGTCTCACACCAGTTGCTGGGGGAGGTATATGTAGCACTAAAAGCTGCCCTAAAGTCCACAGTGCTTTATCACCGCCCTTACTGGGAATGAGCACAGGGCTTCATGTGTGTGTGTATGTGTGTGTGTGTGTGTGTGTAGTTGCACACGTGTGTGGAAGCGAGGGGACAACCTAAGTGTCAGTGTCGTTCCTTTTTTGAGAGAGAGTCTCTCACTAGCCTCTATCTTAGCACTTCTTATCCTGTGGGTCTCTATCCCTTTGGGGGTTCAAATGACCTTTCCCGGGGCTCACCTAAGACTATGGGAAAACACAGGTGTTTACATTACAATTCATAGCAGTAACAAAATTATAGTTATGAACTGGCAATGAAAATAATTTTATGGGAAGGGTTGACCACAACATGGGGAATTGTGTTAAAAAGCTGCTTCATTAGGGAGGTTGGGGTCCACTGCTCTTTCTCCGCAAGCAGGCCAGCCTGACTAGCCAGTAATCCTCTGAGCCCACCTGCCTCTGCCTAGGGACTATAAGCTTGCAGCATCTACCAGACTTCTGTGAATGCGTGGCAAATAAGTAGTTTACTGACTGAGGTATTTCCCTATCCCTATTTATTTAATGTAAAAATGAGATTAATTATGTGCACTCCCTAATGTTTTAGGTAATTGTGTATATGTATGTACATAAAATATGATAAAGTGCATAAAAGCATCTTGTAAAATGGAAATCATTATTATCATGACTTAATCAGATCCAGAATAATCACTGAATTGAGATTGTGTGTGGAGAAGTTTTTGGTGACTTATGTCGTATCAAGGAAAAAGGATTCTATTACACAAAGTATTATCTATGTTTGTGCATTGAACTCAT
Source organism: Acomys russatus (assembly GCF_903995435.1). Taxonomy (NCBI): domain Eukaryota; kingdom Metazoa; phylum Chordata; class Mammalia; order Rodentia; family Muridae; genus Acomys; species Acomys russatus. Next base: position 58,150,893 of record NC_067145.1, read on the forward strand.
TAAAATATCACAGGGCTACAAAGTAAGAAGCTCGCATGGATGCTGTGAGCCTTCTTTGACATTTGCTTTTTCATCCTGGTTTCAATTTGCAGGCTTTCACTTTCCTCTTCTGTAATAGGAATTGCTCTGTTCTCAGTTGATTGACTCTAGGAATTTGCTGAATACAGACAAACTATGACATATTTGCATTTTTAAGGCTTGAAACATTCGTTCAGTCTTTAAAATGAGTTTATTTTGAGGAAATGTCTGACTTCTTGAACTAATGGCAAATGAAGTTAATAAAATTCATACCTGCTGTGGGCCATGATGATTAGCGATCAAAGGGGAAATAAATCAAAGGCGAAGTTCCCCACTCTCTAATTGCCCACACTCCCCATTCGCTGCAGTGAGGATCCTTTCTGCTTGGGATTAGAATGAAGAATCTTAGAACAATTGGTTCATCCTTTTAAGTTGTTTCCAGTCTTCTCTTTTAAAAGCATGAACCATTTACATTGTCTCCGTCCTCTTCCATGGCCGCACAACCATCAGCGTCTTCTTGGCAAAACTGCCAGTAATCATTGTACACACAGAACATTACAGTTTTTATTTTCCTTGGGAGACGTGGTCTAGCTGTTTTTCATTGTGTTTTCTGGTGACTTGTTAACAACAATTGCATTCTTAAATGAACTTGTAAAGAAACTGTCATAAATGAAACCCAAGGCTAAAATTCAGGTAGAGTTCCTACCCAGCCCTTTTACTTCCATCTCTGGTACCAGCTAACTACAGAGAAACCCATTTTGTCTAATGGCCCCTTCACCAGGTATTATTTTTAAAATAAGTCAAACTCAGGACCTGGAAAAATGGCAGATACAAGCCTGGATGCTGGAGTTCAACTGGAACCCAGAGTAGAAGGAAAGAACTGACTTTACAAACCTGTCCTCTGGCTTTAATATATACATGCACTCCCACTCAACACACACACACACACACACACACACACACACACACACACACACACACTCATGCATGCAAACACACACACACACATACACAGACACACGCAAATAGTTATAATAACATTAACAATAAAAGCAACAATAACAATTGAAGTAAGTCAAACTCTACAGGATAGTAAAAGTGACGAGATCTCTGGTGATCTGGCTTTGACGGATGCCGCGTTTTCTGTGGATACCAATCTGTCGGAAGCTGGCTCAATGAAGGATCTAGTGTGGATTAACAGCTATTTATACAAACTAATGTATATCTCAGATACATACTTCTTTGGGGCCCAGATTAGAATCCCTTGTTGCTTTGAGCCATTTCTACCAGAAATTAGCCCTGAATCGACAGGATTCTCATTGTACAAATTACCCATCTCTGATGCAGTGCTCTAGAAGTTTCTTAGGATCTATGATGAGTGATAATAGCCTCCTAGCTGTTACTCAACCCGTATATTATGCTGAGGGTTTCTTAGCTGATGCATTCATAGGGATATAACATTGATAAATGGCTGAGCATAAAGTAATTAAGTGCCAAAAATCAACCCACTTAGAAAAGATAAATGCCGAAGAGTAAGTGTATTCGGAGATGACAACCAAACTGAAAAACACAAAAAGGATGCCTGGCAATCTACATCAGGAGGTAAGAATAGTTGACAGAAATGTTTCTGGAGATTATACCACAAGAGATGGTAAATGGAGATTGTGACTCGTTTAGAAAGCTTATCGTCAAAGGTGGCTGTTCCCCGGAAGTACCATTGGCTTTGCAAGTGCTCTGAACAAACGCTTCATGCCAGGGGTTCTGCATTCAAGATATAACCCCTGGCTCAAAGCATCAATAACAGGGCAGAGCGAGGAGGGACTAGAATACATATGTGAAAATGTCAAAAACAATTGTAATTAATAAAATATTATGCTTATAAATGCACAAATGAATGTGAACAACCTTTAAGAAAACTGAAGAAAATGGGTCAGATTCCACAGGGTCATACAGATCCTTGTTTCCACAGGATACATGGGGAAATTAAGCTCTCGGACCAAGGAACATTAGGAAGCATTGCAGTCCATTTTTATGCTTTCCCTCACTCTCTGAGAACAAGCTTGTAGACAGGCACTGGAACACTCCAGGGGTAAGAAACTCCACAGAGGAGCCCAGAGCAGGGGCCACAGGAGCTCAGAGTGGTGCCGTCATGGAGCAAAGCAAACAGACCCCTTCAGAGAGCAGAGGTCAGTGTGTCTGAGCAAGATGACTGAATGGGGGAAGTTTCAGAAGCAAAAGGACCAAACAGGAAATGGGGAAAGTCTAAAAGGAAATATGACCTTGGTTAAGTAATGTGGAACCACTGTCTCATAACATAGTGATTGTTGATATAAGATTTATTAGAATAAACTGTTTGGGTTTGTTTATTTATTTGTTTAAGAAAAAGAAACTAATGGAATCATGGCTCATATTAGTAATCACAACCCTTGGGAGGGAGGCAGCAACAAGGGCATCAGGAATTCAAGGTCAGCCTCAACTAACCTGAAGTGGAAGCCTGAGCTACAGAGGAGAGGCCAGGGGAGAGACAGAGGAGGAAGAGGAAAGGGAGGGAAGGAAGGAAGGAAGTGGGGAAGGGAGGAAGGGAAGGACAGCCGGATAAAGGAAGACCCAGAGATGCAGAAGGCTCATGAGGAAGCTGAATTTCCTCATAGTTCCAGGTTACAATCCGTCATGGCAGAGAAGTCACAGGGGCTTGAGAGCATCAGGCTCCTGCTCACATGTCTGCTATCGGAAAATGACAATAATGCAGGAGCTCAGTGACATCTCTCCTTTTCATTGAGTCCAGGACACAGCCCATGCAATGGTCTCATCGGCAGTAAAGATGGTTCTTCCTGCACCAGTGAACGTCATCAGGCTAGCCCGCCACAGGCATGCCCAGAGGCTCAGCTCCCAGGTGATTCTAAGTTCTGTGAAGCTGACGCTTACCACCAACCATCCCACGATCCCTGCTGCACTTTTTGCCTGTGTAAGAACTAAGAGTACAAACGGATGGGTTGACAGTAGTCAGTGGGGAAAAAAAGACTCGATGCCTGTTTATAGGGCATGGTGACTCACTGACTGTTAAAAGTGCTGAGTTGTTGAGGAATGACAACACTTGGATGGTTGGAAGGATGTTTAGCTCTCTTGGGAGAAATCAAGAAGTAGGAATGCTGTACTCTTTTAGACAGAGTAACAGAGAAAGTCAAGAGAAAGATTTCAGAGATCCTACTTAGAGCATGGCTGAATACAAAGTCATGAAATATCTGCTATTAGAATTGTATTTGGAGTCAGGAAGGCAATTAGTTTTCTGAATTATTGCAGACATCACCACATGATGGGTGATGACAACGTAGTACTCACCAATTTCCCCTACTACCTCCGTCTCTCATGGTGAACTGATAAAGTTCTCAGAGTAGAAAAACCTTGTCTGGTTTCTTCGTGTTTGGATGCAAAGAGAGAACAGACTATGATTTAGTAGATTTAATCAACCTACTCTGCTAAATCAGATAATTAAACCTCCTCCACCAGACTTCTATTCTCATCCACTTTGTACCTAAATTACTCAATTTGTGTAGCTACATTGATTAAATATTCAATTCCTCCACTTTGTGTGGGATACAACCATTTAAGTCTTAAAGGTATTTTCCAAAGAACTTCACTTGATTTAGGATTCTAGGAGTGTGCAAAATGAACCTTCATTAGTTGGGATTTATTTTATTCAGACCATTTTTGCACATCTTTAATTCTGTTCTTGGAATTCTTGGTCAATCTTTTAAAAGCTGAACATTTTTTTAAAATCAGAGAAGCTAAAAACATCAATACTTTCTTTAATTTACTGATATCTGACAGAATTTCCATCAGATTACAATGGAAAGAATTCTTATAATAAAGATGAGTTCTTTGCGGTAACTAAAAGGTAAGCATGATTTAAATCATAGAGTTCTAATCAATATACTATCATGCAAACTTTCAGTATTTTAATAAGCATGCAAATTACATGCTAATAATGCATTGCTTCTCTGAGATTTGTATATATATTTGCTACATATAATTGTATATATTTTATATAATATATACTTATACATATTAGTGTGAGGAGCTAACATTTCTCTGTGAAAGGGAAAATATCAGCAAAAAGCTTGAGTCATTTTTTTGCTGGGGCTAGAGAGATAACTAGTGTAGAAAGCACTTGCCACTGAGCATAAAGACCTTGTAGATCACCAGAGCCTACATAGAGCGAAAGATGGGAGGTGTATCCCAGTGCTCCTATGCTGACCTGGGAGGTGGAGAAGAAGAAAACCCCAGAATACTATGGGAAATTAGCCTCATGTATGCAGAGGTGAACAAAGTGGTCCTGTCTCAAACACAGGGAAAGTGAGGGCCTTCGCTCAAGGTCGCCTACCCTTTGACCTCCACATATGTGACATGCCACATACCCATAACTATACCCTCCAGACACAAACATGTCATCATGTATGTTTCTATATGTGTATGTGTATGTGCATACATTCACACACACACACACACACACACACACACACACACATGAACAGACACACACACGAACACACACACTTTTTTTAAGTCCAGGATTTTCCAGTGAGCTCTGAGGAATACTCTGAGGATTTTCCCTGGGGCACTCTCCAAAGCCTACCTCACCCAGGGGACCTCATTGTTTTATTTTGTTTTTGTTTCTCTTTAGCAGCTCTAGTTTTTAAAGAAATGATTCTATAATTTAGAAATGTATTTGCAAGGCTTTAGACTAACGCTTCCTTACCCACTTGTCACTATGTAGAGTCACAATTATTGTGTCTGGAAACCATATGGATTAGTCTAGTGATTCAGTGGACAAAGAGGAGACAGACATTCAACAGTCTGGTGATGCTGGGTAGGGAAGGCCACACCTGGATCGACAACGTGGAGCGATGTGGTTCTGTGTTCTAAGCAGGCCTGATCCCTTCAGTTCAATCTTGGCATCTTAAAGGGTCTCCCCGACCACCTCCTGTACATTTCTCAGTCCCCCTCCCCAGTGGCACGTGTCTGTTTGTCTTATGCATTTTATTCCCTTCAGTCTATTCTATGTTTCCTTTTTTTTTTTTCCAGAACCTACAACATCTGAAATAAGGAAGCTATCACTTTGTTGTATGTCGTAGCATTGCTTCAATCAAATTGCTGAAAGGATTAGGTTTTGCACAGTTTTAGTGCTCATGGGCCTTATAAGGGGATTCTGGGTAGCAAAAACATTTTTTTATTTTTAATTAAGATTTATTTTTAAAAATATATTACATGTAGGCATGTGTACCTGAGTAGGCATATGTGCACATAAATGCAGTTGCCTTCAGAGACCAGAAGAGGGCATTGCATTCTCTGGAGGTGGAGGTACAGCTGAGATGCTTAAAATAGGTGCTGGGAACACAGCGCAGTTCCTCGGCCACGGTGGCAGCAGGTTGGAATCACTAGGCCATCTCTCCAGTCCCCAAAATTACTCTAAAACCAAGTATACATGGCCTGTTTCAAGTCACCTTCACCACACCGTTGGCTGCGGCTTGCCCTCCACGTGCTGCTCTCTATGAGGTCTTCTTTCTTAGCTACGTTTATGATAGATCCTAAGGAAACCATAGCAGGATGTGATACAGAGAAATCGCAAGTTCGCAAGGGGGACCTCTGGAATACGACAGTGGTATTTGGCACAAGTGAGTAGAATTAATGTTGTGAGAATTAGGTTTGAATGAAAATTGTCTTCACTAAAATCTGATTCTTACTTGTGTCTTACAAGTTGTTGGTAGAAAACAGATCCATAAAAATGTATGTCACATATACATTTTGAACTGGAAGAAAGTGTGTGGTGTTTAGAAGCAATAACCAAGCTGCTGTCAGACAACACCTGTCTGGGGTTCCCAGACATGGGATTCTGGGTTATACGCACTCGCACTCGCGGAGTCCCACGTGGGGAGCTAAAGTCAATCATAGGAAACAATTTTCACCTTTGTTGTTTTAATGTGTTAGGTCATTACTTCCCACAAGAATCATTACCTGCTGTAGTCTACCTTTGGGGCACTTAAAACCACCAACGTTCTATTATGATTTTAATTTAAAATTATTGCCAAGCCTGAGAAAGCTTTCCATGAAGTTGCTGGTGAGAGGAATACACGTGCCTTCCAAAGCAGTGTGCCATCACTTTTGGTTCCCTCCCTGACTACCGCTACAGACACCACCTGGTTAAAGCTCAGAATCAGAGGAATCTAGAGAACTGAGCCAGAGGCCTCCTCCCCGCGAGCCTGCGCTGCTGATATTGGAAGGTGCTATTCAAGCTGCCACAGGAGAAGACAACTGGCAGCCGGCTGTAGCTAGCTGTAAAGACTACAAATCACAACAATAACTGGACCAGAAAAATAATTGGACTTAAGGCCCACTCAGTAGGAGATGGTTCACGTCTGGTGCTGTAAGCCTGGCCAGTTACCCAAGGCTGGGGAATTCACAGCCCTGAGAAGCTACTACTGCGGTTTCCCTAAAGCAACGCGGTTTCTAATTGCATTCCAAACGCTCAGCTTTATGCCCACAGATGAGTGCGGCTCTCTCATCCTCATCAAAAAAGCCTCTTACTGCAGCCAGTGGAGACTGTCGCAGAGGTTCACAACTGGTCAGAGGGTAACAAGTATTTATACCTGAAATGGCTGACCGGGGAGGGTAAAGCAGGAGAGACTCTGAGGCGGAAGGCTTTAAATCCAAATGACTGGGAAGTAGAAGTGGCGGTTTTCAACCGCGATCCACCAGACTTTATTTTTTACTTTCAGGAGGTGTGGGAACTTGAGACAAATCTTTCATCATAAGAAAAATAAAGGGAATTATTACTTTTTTTTTTTTACATTGGGGTACTGGCTACTATTGTACCTTTCAATTTCATGATCTGTGAAAATAACATGTACTCAGCAAATTTCTTTGGTTGTCAAGATTCCAAGCTGAACAATAAGAATTTTATTAAAGCTCTGTGTACATGCTTTAATTTTTTCAAAAAGCGTTATCAATTCTTCTCACAAATTCACTAATACAGAGAATGTGAACATTGTACTAGTGAATGTAAATATCTTCTATTTAATTTTATCATCATAATCAATTTGTATCATATAATTTTGAAGCACTGTTATTTACACTATGATTGTATATTCATTCATGTGCTTTCGCTACACTTACTGTAAGGCCACTAGTACTTTGCTTATTGATTTGAAAGAAATTTTAATATGTTAAAAACATTAATTTTTTCCACAGTATTTGTTGTAAATATCCCTCCTAATTTGTTGTCGTGGCTTCAAATTCCTTTCACATGATCATTTTCCATATCAAGGTCAATGCTTTGAGGGGCCACATGTATTTACCGTGATCATTGCTACTATCAATATTGTATTTATAATAATATTGCCCATATTTTAATTCTACATTTAATATGTAATTCTGTATCGTTTCATTTTTAAATATTTTAGTACATTTAACATACCTAGAATTTATCCAGCATGCTCTATAAGATGGACGCTACGAACCCGGTGTTTCAAATATTCTTTTGTTGAGCGCATTCACTGAGTCATCCATTAACTCAAGCTGTTCTACAAATGTTTGTTGAGTGCCTATGATGTATAAAGCATTGTGCTAGGCTATATTCAATTACTAAAAACAATAGGCTATCCTTTCTTACATTAGCTTATAATCTGATGGTGATTATGAATATTAAGTAAACAAATACATACTAATGAATTTTAATTTGAACTGCGAAAACAAGAGGGCAGAGATAATGAAGTAATTTGCATTAAGGAAGGGCTTTCCATTTAAATTTTACATTTTATTGTATATGTTTGTGTGTGTGTGTGTGTTTGTGTGTGTGTGTGTGAGTGTGTGTGTGAGTGTGTGTGTGTGTGAGTGTGTGTAAATGTATGATTATATGGAGGGGCCAGAGGACAACTTTTATGTAAGTTGTGGTGTTTGAGCTCAGGTATCCAGGCTTATGAGCAAACCCCTTTACCCGTGAGTCATCTGGCTTTTCATATGCTAATTTCAGGCCTACCTTAAATTATGCTCTATTCACTACTATTGACCTATATTCCTTTAAACCATCGCATACTGCTTTGCATCACCTAAGTAATCACACTTCACAATTTGTTTTAATGTTTCAGCAAATTCTCCCTGACTGTTCACATACATTTAAAGGTTTATTTTCTAGTATTTAATGAACCTCGATGCTAGGCAAGTCACAACAGCTGTGGGATTTCATTTTCGCTTTGTTGCAGGGCTCTACATACAGTTGGTTTTCTCTCCTGCTGCTCTCCAGGCTGTTAAATAGATTTGTTAAACTTAGGTTGTTTGCAGAGACTTTTGATTTTTTTTTTTTTTCATCTAGAACCAGTTCATCCACACACAATGACACTTTTATTCTTTGTTTTAAATAAGTCTACTTTTTGTGTCTTCTGGCATTATTGCATCAGACTGGAATTCTAACATACTGTTAGATAGGCATAATAAAGAGCAGGCGTCCTAGTGTCTTTTAACTGCCAGCAGGGAGTTTACAGAGTTAACCCTCTAGCTCTGGATTTGGGTGAGTCTCTTTTTGTAAGGAGCCCTTTGGAACACAGGCGGTAGGGTGTTTATCTTAGCACATGTGAATCCACCTACACCATATCCAGGGCTACATAACATCCTTTGAGGTAGAGAAGGAGCCAATGACGCTTTCTAGACAAGACACATGGCTCCTCCGATGCCCCTTGGATACGCCCACTTCAGCTGCGTCTTTTCATCTCTGTCAACATACTGTTAGAAAAGGGACCAGCTACAGACCTAAGCATGGTCACCTAGCTGAGAGTCAGATTGGAAGAACGCTCAAAGTGGAACAAGTAGGGGACTGAATATAATTTTAGCGATGACGACAGGGAAAAGAAACAAAAGGGAAGAACCATGAAACACTTATTAAAAGTTGGGGGAATGAGGAGGAAATATTTGTTCACCTTCATTCCAGTTTTTTTCTATTAATCATGTAAATTCTGATACTTGGTGACTTGTTAAATCTTGCATAAGACTCCCTTCACAGCCAAAGCCGGCTGGCATGAGAGGCATTTCATGCTCACAGTCGATGCCGATGAAAATAACCCCTAGGGCTTCAGTGCAATATATCTTGAATTAAAGTGCCTTGGACATCCAGGGCTTGGGCTCATCTGTCTCCTGAGATGCTATTAATGGCTTATGCATATTAGGCTATTTTCCAAATCCTGCTCTTTTGCTCTGGAAAATAAATTAAGAAATCCAGTTGAGATGCATCTGGAAGGGTTTAAGAACTGGGAAAGAGCCTCCTTTGAATGGGATGGTGCGAGGCTGGTGGTGTATGAATTTGGGAGCAGGGCTGCAGGAGCTCTCCAGGCCAGTTCCAAGACTTGAATTTCATAACACTATGACAATCTAACCAACAATTCCCTGGGGCGTAGATTTCAAATTGGACATTACATGGAAAAATTCAATTAAAAAAAAATTTTTTTTTGATGTGGTAAAAAAGCTCTGGGCTGGGATTTTTAAAATATGGCTTCTTGTTCCAACTCTGAGCCTAATTAGATGAATGACTTAGAAAATCATTTAACCTTTATGAGCCTCAGATTCATTATCTGTGAATGAATGTCTGCATGAGGATGACCAATGTTCCCTTAAATTACCCAACCTATGCCACCCCATGCCACCCCATGCCACCCCACACCACCACACGCCACCCCACACCACCACACGCCACCTCACGCCACCACACGCCACCCAAGCCACCACACGCCACCCCACAGTGGGCTGGAGAGATGACTCAGCAGCAGTTAAGAGCACTGGCTGCTCTTCCAGGGGACTCTGGTTTAATTTCCAGTACTAGCATGGTGACTCACAACCATCTGAAACTCCAGGAGATCTGACACCTTCTGGCTTCTGAAGATACTGCATGCATGTAGAGTATACACATACATACATACATACATACATACATACATACATACATATATATATATATATATATATATATATATATATATATTCAGTCTCAGTCTCTCTCTCTCTCTCTCTCTCTCTCTCTCTCTCTCTCTCTCTCTCTCTCTCTCTCTCTGTGAGCATGTGTATGAGTGTATACATTGGAGTGATACAGGGTCATGATATTGTCTGCTGACAGGATGCAGGAAGATAAAATTACCAGATGTGTGTATCACTTAGAGAATCAGTGGGTAAGTACTTATCAATACTCATCAGTTTCTACAGTCTGGCTTTACTTATCTGAGAGGACACTTCTTGTACTCTCTTGGTTAAGGAGGGGGGAGTTGAAAGTATTGAAAATAGGCTATATTTATTGAAGAAGAAGTAACTTATTGGCTTATCAGCTACCTTTCTCATATCTGGCCTCACATGCCGAGTCAAGGGCTCCCTGTGCTCACACAAACTTGGATCTTCCCATGGAGAATTCCTCACACCACTGTCCTTGTGTGACAGCTCATAACCAATCGTATAGGGCTAATCTTGACTCAGTGACCTTTGACAGAAGAATCAAGCTTGCCCTTGTCTTAGGTTTTCCCAGCTCCACTGTGCAGATTGGAATTATCAACAGGCCATTGTAGAAAAATAAATTTATATCCAAGAATACAAAAAACACCAGGCAGTGCAATGTCGAGGAGGTAAACTGAAGTATTTGCAATGGTACAAATACATATAGTAAAATGCCCATCTAGTAAATGCATAGTTGTGTGAGTGTAGACAACTGTTTGTACTAATATGCTTATTATCCCAGTGAAGTCATAGACTGGGGGCCCTAGGAAGTCCCTGTGGCCCTTTCCTAGTCAGCGGTCCTCTGCCAGTGCCAATTTGGGTTTTGGCTTCTGCCCTTGAACTTCACAGAAATATATTTGATGTCTGGTTTCTTTCACTTAGCTAATGTATTTGAGGTGAATCACTAGCGTTGCAAGAGTCAGCAGTTCATTTTGTTTGTTTGTTTGTTTGCTTTTTTGCAAAGGGGTTAGTATTTCATTTGGCTATTTTGTTTATTTGTTAATTTCTTTTAGTGTGAATAAATGTTAGGGGTGTTTTCCTCTCCAGCTGTTACAAACAAAAGTGCAAGGAGCAGATAGAATGGCTAGCCAAGTAAAGTAATTTTTCCTCCCTAAGCTTCTGAAGTTTTCTGTTCTGTATTTATATTTTCTAAAGAAAGAATGATCCATGCTGGTGTGATGGCCCAGTGGTCAAGATCTTGGATTTTTCTTGCAGAGGACTTAAGTTCAGTTTCCAGCATATAGATTGGGAGGCACACAGCCACCTGTAATGCCAACTCCAGGAGATCCAATGCCTTCTTCTGGTCTCTGCCAGCACCCACATACAAAAGTACATGCGCACACACACACACACACACACACACACACACACACACACACACACACACATACACAAATAAATAAAATCTTTAAGACTGAAATATTCAAAATGTCTTTTTAAAAATCCTCTCCTATATTCCATCCCAACCACTTTCCCTTCTCTCCTTCCCTCCCAGTTCCACCCTCAGCCCACCTCCCCTCTTTTCTCAACCCACAACTCTTCCATTTCCCTTCAAAAAGGACAGGCCTCCCAGGAATATCAACCAAGCATGACATATCAGTATGCAATAAGAGTGGGTACTTTCCCTCATATTAAGGCTGTAGAAGACAACCCAGAAGGAGGAAGAGTCCCAAGAGCAGGCAAAAGAGTCAGAGACAGCCCCTGCTCCCACTGTCAGGAAGACCAAGCTACACAACTGTGACATATGTAGAGGGCTTAGGTCAAATCCTCGCAGGATCCCTGATTATTGATTCAGTCTTGCTGAGCCTCTGTGATCCCAGATTAGCTGGTTCTGTGGGTTTTCCTGTGGTGTCCTTAACACCTCTGGCTTTTACAGTTCTTCTTTTCCCGTTCTGCAGGATTCCCTGAGCTCCAACTAATGTTTGGTTGTGGGTCTGTGTGCCTGTGTCTATCAGTTGCTGTATGAAATCTCTCTGGCAACAAGGCTGGACTAGACACCAGTCTATGAGTATAGCAGAATATCATTAGAAATCACTTCGTTGGCTTTTTTTTTTTTTTTTTTTTTTTGTCAGTAGTGTTTGGTTTTATTCTAGGTCTCTGGGCTATCCAGCCTCTGGGTCCTCTAGGCAGTGTCAAGGGTGGGCTCCCTTTCATGGCATAGGTCTCAAGATGGACCAGCCACTGGTGAGTCACCCCCACCATTTCTGTGCTGCCTTTATCCTGACACATCTTGCAGGCAGGACAAATTACAGGTGGGAGGTTTTGTGACTTAAAAAAACCCCTCCCTCCCAGAAGTTTTGCCTGGTTACAGGATATAGCTGTTTCAGGTTCTGTATTCCTCATTATTAGGAGTCTTACTAGGGTCACTCTCACAGATTCCTAGGATTTTCCAATCTACCAGGTTTCTACCTTGCCCCCAAATGTCCCTCAGTTCCAGTTGTCTCTCCCAGAACTGTCTCCCTTCATCATCTCCCAGCATGACTTCTGTTTCTGTCCCCCACCCACTCCTAGCACACTGCTATATCTATTCTATTTCCTTTTCCCAGGGAAATTCATGTGCCCCCCTCACCTTAAGCCCTCTTGTTATGTAGCTTCTCTGGGTCTGTGGATTGTAGCATGCTTATCTTTTACTTTATAGCTAATATCCACTTAAAAGTGAGTACAGACTATGTTTGTCTTTCTGGCTCTGGGTTACCTCACAAAAGATTATATTTTTCTAATTCAATTCATTTGCCTGAAAATTTTTATGATGTCATTTTTAATAGCTGAGTAATACTCCATTGAGTAAATGTACCACATTTTAAAAATCCATTCTTCAGTTGAGGGACATCTCGGTTGTTTTCAGTTTCTGTCTATTACAAATAAAGTGCTATGAACATCGTTGAGTTACTGTCCTTGTGGTAGGACAGAGCATCCTTTGAGTATATGTCCAGGAGTGGTATAGCTGCGTCTTAGGCTAGACTGATTCCCAATTCTCTGAAAAAACATCACATTGATTTTCAAAGTGCCTGTATCTCTCAATATCAATGGACTCAATTACCCAATAAAAAGACAAAGGCTAACAGAATGGATTCAAAAACAGAAACAACAGAAAGCCTACAAACTCATGGAACCTGAGCAACTCTCTACTGAATGACTGCTGGGTCAAGGCAGAAGTAAGAAAGAAATTAAAGACTTCCTAGAATTCAATGAAAATGGATGCACAGCATACTCAAAGTTATAGAACACAATGAAAGTCATGCTGAGAGAAGAGTTCATAGCTTAAGGGCCTTCATAAAGAAATGAGAGACCCCATACCAGCAAGTTAACAGCACACCTGAAAGCTCTAGAACAAAAAGAGGCAAACACCCAAGAGTAGACGGCAGGAAATAATCAAACAGGAGTGCAATCCATAAAAGAGAAACAAAGAAAACAATACAAAGACACAATGAAACAAAGAGTTGGTTCCTTGAGAAAATCAACAAGATAGAAAAACCTGTATCTAAACTAATTAAAAGACAGAGAGAGGGCAGGCACAGTGGCGCACGCCTGGAATCTCAGCCCACAGGGAGGGACAGGAAGGAGGATCTCTGTGAGTTAAAGGTCAGCCCGGTCTACAAAGTGAGTCCAAGACAGCCAACTGTACAGAGAAACCTTGTCTCAAAAAACAAAGAAACCGAATATGCAAATTAGCAACATCAGAAGCAAAAAGGAGGACATAACAATCGACACCAAGAAAAATCCTAAGAATCATTAGGTCATACTTCAAAAACCTGTACTTTACAAAATTGGAAAAATATAAAATGGATCCGAAGGGCCACTCAAGTCTTCCATTTTCATGAAGAATGGAGCTCCTTCAGACCCTGTCAGCTTCTTCATGGAGCTGCTTTGCACATGCTCAGATGCAGGAAGAGCGTCTCACCCAGTGCCACCATACAGGTGGTTTATGCAGCCGTCTGTTAGCATCCATGGCTCTTCCTTTCGAGTTAGTCTCCACTGTTTACTAGGTAATACTATTTCCCGTATTTATTTATAACTTCCCACGATGGGAAGGAAACTTCTTTCTCTCAATACGTGCAATACGCTTGTATTTTACATTTCGTTTTAGCCAGTTATAGCTATTGATGTAGAACAGTTAATTTGATAGAAATAAGAAACAAAGGCCAGGGAGACAGATGAGCCACCCCACACCCAAGCCTGATCTAACTCTCTACACAGTGCTTCCGGGGCTCCTATAGTTAGTGAGAAATGTATTGATTCTGAACTTTCATTCTGTATCTTTTCCTTGTCTGTCCATGTCCTGGACCTGCTAAAAATCTGTTTCACCATAAATATGGTTAATATCCCATTTGCACAGTTTGAGCAGACTCTTTTGGGAACATCTATAAAGTCACCACTGGGATGATGTGTTCTCGGTGGGGTGTAGATAGCGTACATTGTGGAAGCGCAGATGAGGGGTAGCTGCCTCACTCTAGATGCTGTCTGTGCAGCTCGTGAATGTGTATGTGTTATTGTGAACTGCCCCTCATGTGTTTCTGAGATGTGTCTATATGGGTTTATGTATGGGTGTGCCTGTGTACGTGTGTGTTTCTGTGTGCTGTATATTCATGTGCTGTATAATACATACATTGTGTATGCGCCATGCCCATTTTTGTTTGCATGGATGTGCAGTGTCCAAAATGGATATGTTTTATGTATCTGTGTGTATGTATATTGTGTGTATGTATTGGTATGTTTTTATATGTGTATATGGGGTACATGCTTGTGTGTGCATGTATGTGGCATGTGTATGCACATGTACATACACACATTAATTCCTGCACACACTTCACACAACTATATATGGATCTAAAAGAAATAATGAAAACAAACTGCATAATTGAAATAAGTCATCAGTTCATTGATAAGATCCCACCTCTGGTTGCTGAGTAGTGAGAAGAGAAAAGTGCATTCACTCACGGAGTGTTGAATTCTTCTATTATTTTCAAAGAATGGTCCTATCCTCTTCTTTCCTCATTTTGGTATCCTCATTTGGACTCTTTCATAATTGTGCCTCAGTTGTTCTGGATCTATATGTGAACACTGTGTTTTAATTCCATCACCCTTCATGCATATATCCATTTTAGTGTAATCAAAGCATCTGAACTTCGTATGATGGTGCAGTTTAGTCATTTCAGCTACTTAGAGAGCTGAGTTCAACCAACGGCCCAGGCCTTAATGTCAACAATTAATAAATGGGACCTCATGAGGCTGAGAAACTTCTGTAAGGCAGGAGATACTGTCAAAAGAACAAAGCGACAGCCTACAGACTGGGAAAAGATCTTCACCAACCCTACATCTGACAAAGGTCTAATATCCAAAATATATAAAGAACTCAAGAAATGAAACACCACCAAACCAAATAACCCAATTGAGAAATGGGGCTTGGAACTAAACAGAGAATTCTCAACAGAGGAATATCAAATGGCTGAGAAACACTTAAAGAAATGCTCAACCTCCTTAGTCATCAGGGAAATGCAAATCAAAACAACTCTGAGATTCCATCTTACACCCATCAGAATGGCTAAGATCAAAAATTCAAGCGACACCACATGCTGGCGAGGATGTGGGGAGAGAGGAACACTCCTTCATGCTGGTGGGAATGCAAACTAGTACAGCCACTTTGGAAATCTATCTGGTGCTATCTCAGAAAATGGGAATAGGGCTTCTCAAGACCAGCTATTCCACTCCTTGGAATATACCCAGAAGATGCTCCAGCACACAACAAGAAAATTTGCTCAACCATGTTCATAGAGCCTTATCATAATAGCCAGAACATGGAAACAGCCTAAGTGTCCCTCAGTAGAAGAGTGGATAAAGAAACTGTGGTACATATACACTATGGAATACTATTCAGCTATTAAAAACAAGGAATTCCTGAAATTTGTGGATAAATGGATTGAGCTAGAAATTATCATAATGAGTGAGTAAACCCAGAAGCAGAAAGAGTCAAATGGTATAAACTCACTTATATCTGCATACTAGCCTAAGGGGCATGTCCCACGAAAGCCTTCACTTACCAGGAAACTGGGACAGAGGGGAGAACATCCTATTGGGACTCTAGATGAGAGAAGCATGGGAGAATAGCAAAGTAGAAGGATCTAGAGGGTCCTAGAAACCTACAAGTAGAACATTATGATAGGCAGATTTGGGCCCAGGGGTCCCACTCAAACTAAGGTACCAGCCAAGGACAATACAGGCAGTAAACTTTAAACCCCTACCCAGATCTAGCCTTGGTCAGAACAGTCTCCACACTTGAGTGGAGAGTGGGATATGACTTTTTCACGTACTCTGGTGCCTCACATTTGACCATGTCCCCTGGAAGGGGAGACCTGGTGGCACTCAGAGGAAGGACAGCAGGTTACCAAGAAGAGACTTGATACCCTATGAGCATATACAAGGGAAGGTAATCCCCCTCAGGAACAGTCATAGGAGAGGGGAATAAGGGGAAAATGGGAGGGAGGGAAGAATGGGAGGATACAAGGGATGGGATAACCATTGAGATGTAACAAGGATAAATTAATAAAAAAAAGGTAATAAAATAAAAAATAAAAAAAGAAAGCTGAGTTCAGAATGGCACAAAGTCAAGGCCTGCTTAGACTACTGAACGAGATCATGGTTACCTGTGCAACTTAGTGAGATCCTGGTCAAAATAAAAAGTAAGTAAAGGGCTAGGGATGTAACTCTGTGGCAGAGCACTTGCCTAGCAGAAAGAAGAAAGAAAGACAGAAAGAAAGAAAGACAGAAAGAAAGAAAGAAAGAAAGAAAGAAAGAAAGAAAGGGAGGAGGGAAGGAGGGGGGGAGAGAGAGATTAAGAGTTTAGTAACAGTTTACAAAGCCTAATTATTCTTGAAAAGTCTGAAATTATAGCCATAATTCCATTATGGAAGGAATAGTTATTTTAAAAATATTTTTCTTCCCCCAAATAAAAGACACATAGGAAACTAATTTCTCTTTAGGCATAATCCTCAAATTAAGGTTCCAGAACTGTGACACTGTCTCAGGTTACCCTCAAAAGTCTGCCTGTGTGGCCCCATACCCCAGGACTCTTGTTCCAGTGCACCTTCTCAGATATCTTTGGTCAGGGTGGAACTTCAGTCCTTCCAAGGTCCATGAGAGTCATACCCACTTCCCTCCAAGGACGGGCACTCTCAGAGAGATGTGTCTGCAGCAGCAGATCAGAAACAACGCTTAGAACCCTGCTCATGTTCTGGTATTTGAAATGATGACTCCAGGGAACAGAAAAATTAAAAAGAAAGAAGGAAACTGAGTGGGGAAGACTGATGCTCAGTCAGTAAAGTCCTTGCTTTTGTTGTTGTTGTTGTTGTAGCAAAACTTTACTTATTATAGACACTTAGAGCTGCACATTTTCCTCTTAGGACTGCTTTTAATGTGTCCCAGAGACTTTTATTTTTTCTTTCCTTTAAAAAAATATTTATTTATTTATTCACTTTACATCCCAATTGTAGCTCCCACCCTCCTCTCCTCTTACTCCTATCCTCCCTCCCTCCTTCCCCCTCCCCCTCCCTCTCAGAACCACCACAAACCCACCCTACCACATCAAGTTACATCAGGACTGAGCTCATCCTCTGCCATGCATCCTCTTCCATGGTGGCCAAGCAAGGCAGCCCCACCTGGGGGAAGTGCATGCAACAGAGGAGTACTTTCTTTGAAAGCCTGAGAACCTTCCTTCAGATCCTCAGGACACACATACAAGTCAGGTGTGGAAGGCACACTCATGCAATCCCAGCAATCGAAAGATGGGAGACCGAGACAGGCAGATGCCTGGAAATCACAGACCAGCTTCCCTGGACTATGTAGAGAAGTTCCGGGTCAATGAGAGAGACCCTGCCTCAAACAAAAAGTGGAAGAGGACTGAGAAACAATACTCTTGAGGTTGTAGTCTGACTTCCACATGCATATCATGAATTCTTGTACCCTCACACAGCATACATGAATGCACACACACACACACACACACACACACACACACACACACACACACACACAGTACATATATATATTTCCTTTAATGAGAAAAGAAAAAAGAAAAATAATCAGTGCCCCAATTCCCTTTTTAAAGTTTATATTCTTGTATGTTGGAGGCAACAGGTGGTTTGAGTCTGTGATCTCCCAGTATACTTTCCTCTCTCAAAGGTTTTTGTCAAGACTTCAAGGCCTTGATGCTCTGCATCTGGAGACCAAAGCTAAGCAAAGAAAAGATAGAAGGTGCTTGTTTTATGGCCTGGCCTCTGGATTTGCCATGGCATGGAGACATTGACTGTAGTGTAATGGAATGTTCTACCCTGCTGTGGCACGCTAAGTCAAAGTCTCTTGAAATCTAAGTTACTGAATTATTAATTGTTTCTCATTGTTCACTTAAGGTATAATCCACTTATTATCAGCCACAAATGAGATAAGCCTAAACAGACAGGCTCAGCTTATGTTCTCTACTTATTTCCTGTACCGATATATAAATTTAAATAACAGAATCCCAAATTGGTTTGGATTGTTCTAGTTTCCTGCAATGATCCAGAGTTTATCATAGAGGTAGGATTGATCACTACGGAATTAAAGGCAAGGAAATCACTATGTATTTTTTAACTTTTTTCTTTTTAAAAGAGACGTGCACAACTGCGTGCATGTGCAAGTCTGTGAGTGTGTGTGTGTGTGTGTGTGCATGTGCACGCGTGTTTTGTGCATGTGTGGAGGTCAGAGGACATCCTCAGCTGTCAGTCTTTCCCTTTCTACCTTGTTTGAGGCAGACTCTTTAGCTGTTTGCTGTTATGTCTGGTCTTTCTTCTGGCTACCTCCCACCTAACAGTAGGAGTGCTAGGGTTACACTGTGCACATTAACACTCAGATTTACATGTGTTCTGGGGATCAAATGTGGGTCCTCATGTTTGTGACCCTAAGAAATGACTTACACTGTTAGACTGTAGGTATTTCTCCCTCCTCTCTTTCCTATTGTCTCCTTGCTGTACAACAGCTAACAGGTCTGGGGAAGGAAATTGCAGTCGTGTTAGTTAACCTGTCTACCTTAGTCTCTCTATCTGCAGAGAAGGTGATGGCTGCCCAGGGCTATTCAGCAAAGGTATGGTCACATCTTTTCCAGACTTTTCAGAGCATCCTATGAGGACCCAAGCACAAGCCCATCTCCTTCACCAGACTTTCCTCTGTACACAGCTATTCTCTGCAACAGTGGCTTACAGCTGGTCCCAAAGTCCCAAGGCACACCTGCTATGTGAGTGTATCTCAGAATAAATTTCAGACAATTAAGCAAAGAAAAACAAGGGTTCTAGATGCAGTCACCATGAGAAGTCCTGGCTCTGCAATTGTTATAGTAGACAGTGACTAATCAATCTAAATATTGATCGTGCATTTAAGCCTGAATAATACTTCTAAATTTTAATATAGGATAAACATTCAAAGATTAAAAAAAAAAGACCCCTATACCATCTCAAAACCATGGTTGAAATCCAAACACTGGCAAACCCAAAGCTAGAAAGTTAAGAATGGAAAGCCACTCCTGGCTACATAGTAAGACTCCAAATGAAAGGTGTGTGTGTGTGTGTGTGTGTGTGTGTGTGTGTGTGTGTGTGTACATGCGTGCTTTGCCTGTATATGTGCCTGACACCATTTCCATACAGTGCCTGTGGATGGCAATAAAGGGTGTTGGATTCTCTAGAACTGTGATTATAGGTGGTTGCTAGTCACCAGGAGTGTTCTAGGAACTGAAAATGGATCCTTTATAAGAGCAGCAAGTGCTCTTAACTGCTGAGCATCTCTCCCGCCACTGGGAGTTGTATTTGCAGCATCTGCATCCCACACGTGAGGCTCCCTACTCAAATATGATGTTTACAAACTCAAAATGGCAACAAGATTGTGCTTTCCCGTGCATAGACTGCTGTGGCCCTTGGGAGGGCACTGTGGGTACTTTAAAATAAAAGAACCTCCAGATTCAAGTGCAAACCAAATATGCACTCTGTTGCCTTCGTATACCGTTATCCCCTATCAAAGAAGAGACTGGACAAATCACTGCCTTACTTAGCCATTCAGCCCCAAGATATGCAGCACAGGGCTCTGCATTTGCCTCCTACATTAAGTCCCCACAGTGAGAACTGCATGCAGAGCAGTGACTCATCAGAAATCAAGTACCTCAGGGGACGACCTTCCCCATGACATGCACATGCTGGGTTTACTCAGTGCATAACTCCTACTTCTTTATTTGTATTTGTTTGTTTGTTTGTTTAGTTTTGGTTTTCAAGATGGGGTTTCTCTGTGTAACCCTGGACGTGATGCAATTCATTCTGTAGACCAAGCTAGCTTTGGACTTGTAGCTCTACCTGCCTCTGTCTCCCAAGTACTCTGGTTAAAGGTGTGCCCCATTGCACCCCAACATAACTGTTCATTCAGTGAATATATTCTGAATATGTATGACATTTAGTGTTAGGAGTACAAAGGTGAACATGGGGCTGTGCTAATTCTTGATGAATTGTTTCCTTGAGTTTTGTTGGCTGTGGTTTGGAATCATACTTTTTTTTTTTCTTTCCTTATTTTTTAAACCTTTTTATTGATTCTTTGTGAGCTCCACATCATGCATCCAGTCCAATCCCTCCCATCTTCTCCTCCCCTTGTATCTGCCCTCCACTCTTGCAGCCTCCCCCTCAAAAGAAAATAAAAGGCACACAAGCAAGCAATAATAAACAAAGCATAGAAAACATCTCACTGTGGGAGCTGCAGTCTGTCAGGAATCATACATTTTATTAGTTTCTTGCCTCGTTGCCACAACAAAATACCTGTTGAAAGCAATTTAAAAGAGGAAGGGTTGGCTTTGGTTCACAGCTCCAGAGAATGTGCCACATCACAGCCTGGAAGGGCATGGCAGCAGGAGCAGGAGAAGGAAGCTGTAACTTTGGTTCCATGCATGGGAATCAAAGAGAGCTAGACATGGCGTTTGGCTTGAGCACGTCTTTTTATTCAGCCTGGGACTCAGC
Source organism: Acomys russatus (assembly GCF_903995435.1). Classification (NCBI taxonomy): domain Eukaryota; kingdom Metazoa; phylum Chordata; class Mammalia; order Rodentia; family Muridae; genus Acomys; species Acomys russatus. The sequence continues at coordinate 58,171,946 of NC_067145.1, forward strand.
CCTTCCAATCTTACTGTTGACGTTTAAGACAGGTCTTCCTACCCAAGTTAGCCTATCTTAGATAACTTCTCATGGACATAGTCAAGGATTTGATTGTATGGTGATTCTAAGTCCTGCCAAGTTGGTAGTCAAGATTAACAATCCTATGTGTGTGTGTGTGTGTGTGTGTGTGTGTGTGTGTGTGTATAATGCATAATATATACATATATGTTATGCTTTCATTCATTCATCCGGTCACTCATATACAAGCTATGGCTCACTGTACTAAGGGCTGGCTGTATTGGACCAGAGGCCCAGCTCAATCCAGAAAGACCATCTTCACTAAGTGCATCTACAATATCTGTATTTCCAATATGTGTATCTCTAAAGCATTATATGGTATGGTTTCAACTTAAGGATTCTGAGTGTGGTATAGTCTGCAGCATACAGGAAAATATCTTAGAAATTGCTATTTGTTGGTAAATTTTGAACCTTCCTCCCATTTGAGCAATTTTGGTGGGATTTCCATTTTAACCAGCAGAATCATGTTTTCATGTTTATAAGAAAGGCCTCTGCTATCAGTATTTGCCATTGACTGATTTTTTTGGATATATGTGAAATATTTAAGTTTGTGGTTTAATCTGAATATATCTTTGTATTTTGTTCAGAAAAATGAGAAAGGACTCAACATCGATTTTACTAACTCCTGTTCCTCTGAATCCAGATAAGATGATAAAATATATTCATAAATTCTGCCACTATGTTAACGAAGGAAATATTGTGTCACACAAACATACTCAGCTTCCCTATAAGCCAAAATGCAGTATCCACATGGAGCAAGCATAAGCTTCTGAACAACTGACACCATGCAGCAGGATGCTCATTTCCACTCATGAAGTTGTGTCTTCTTTTAACTAAAATTTAAAAAATGTAATAAGATGAAAGAAAAATTAATACATCGGAATAGGATAAAATAAACATATGGAAAGGAGCCCAAGAAAAAGCTCAAGAAACAAATTCTGACATACAGACCCACTCACTTGCACACTCAGGAATCCACACAAACACTGAACTGGAGGATTGTGTGTGTGTGTGTGTGTGTGTGTGTGTGTGTGTGTGTGTGTGTGTGTGTGTGTTCTGCCTCTTCTTCCACAGGGCTCCCTGAGCACTGAGGGAAGGGATTTGATGGAGATTTTCCACTTGGGCTGAGTTTTCCAAGGTCTCTCATTCTCGGCACAATATCTGGCTGTGGGTCTCTGTATTCCCAGCTATTGTAAGAGGAAGCTTCTCCGGTGATGGCTCTCATTGATGAATACAGTAGAATGTCATTAAAGAACAGTAGCATTTGGCATTACCCTAGTCCCTGGGCTAGTTCGTCTTAGGTGATGTCACCCAAGCAGTGTGGGCATGGATTTAGGCTTATGGACCAGACCTTAAGTCAAATCAGATAATGGTTGATTACTCTCACGAGATATGTGCATTAGCACATCTTGCAAGCAGACCACCACTGTAGATCTAAAGTGATTGGTTTGGTGTTTACGTTTCTCCTTTGGTTGCATGTAGAGTACTTTCCAGTACCAAGGATACCAGTAAATAGGAGTGAAGGCTCTATGTAGCCACCAGCTAAACTTACTATCAATGAGTTGTATAGCTGCTGTCTTCAGCAATGGAGTTTTACTATCAATTTGTGAAGTGCAAACTATAGCCTTGACAACAGCATGGGTTATTTCAGGGTTCCCATGTGAAACCTGTGGCCAACAGATGTAACCCAATCTTGGTACTGGAAGCTCAATTTGATGACAATAAATGTCCAGTTTGAGCTCTGTCTTTCCCATTATTTAGTGATTTTTTTTATTTACATTACATTTGTGTGTGTGTGTGTGTGTGTGTGTGTGAATGTGTGTATGTGTGTCCACAAAAAGCTGAAATTTGTTCTTTCAAGCAAATGTTGAATAAATGTGTTGGAATTTTGATGAGGATTGCATTGGATCTGTAGATTGCTTCTGATCGGATGGCTTTATTTTACTATATTAATCCTACGGATCAATGAACATGGGGGAATCTTTCAATCTTTTGATATCTTAAATTGCTTTCTTCAATGTCTTAAACTTTTTGTCATACAAGTCTTTCACTTGCTTGGCTAGAGTTACCTCAAAATATATTATCTGAGGATACTGTGAAATATTATTTTGAATATTATTGAGACTGTTGTTTCCTTGATCTCTTTCTCAGACCATTTGTCATTTGTATATAGGAGGGTTGTTGATTTTTGTAAATTAATTTTTTGTAAATTAATCTTTGATAAAAGTATTTATAAGCTGTAGGAGTTTCCTGGTAGAATGTTTGAGATCATTATGTATACTATGGTATCATCTGCAAATAAAAATTCTTCATCTTCTTCCCTTCCTAATTGTATCCCATTGATCTCCTGCAGTCGGCTTATTGCTCTAGCTAAGACTTTACGTAGACAGCCTTGTCTTGTTCTTTATTTTGATAGAGTTATTTATTTGAGGTTCTATCTTTATTTTGATAGAGTTATTTGAGGTTCTATCTATTTAATTTGATGCTGAATTTTACCTGGCTTTAAGCTGCCTTTAGATTCATAATCTCTCCAGGATTTTTATCATGAAGGGTGTTATATTTTGTCCCAGGATTTTTCTACATCTAATGAGATGATTGTGTGGTTTCTGTCTTTTGGTTTGTTTATAAAGTGGATTGCATTTATCAACTTACATATTTTGAACCATCCATATATCTCTGGGATGAAGTCTACTTGATCATGGTAGATGATCTTTTTTATGTGTTCTTGAACTTGATTTGCAAATGCTTGATTGAGAATTTTTGCGTCTATGTTTATAAGAGAAATTAGTCAGTAATTTTCTTTGGGGGGTCTTTATGTGATTTGGGTTTCAGGGTAACCATGGCCTTATAAAATGAATTGGACAGTGTTCCTTTGTGTGTATTATGTGGACTAATTTGAGATATATTAGCATTAATTATTTGAAAGTCCAGTAGAATTCTGCAATAAAACAATTTGGCCTGGGGCTTTTGGGGTGGGGGGCTGGTAGACTCAATTACTGCTTCCATTTCATTGGGTGATATACATCTGTTTAAATTGCTTATCTAATCTTGATTTAACTTTGGTAGGTTTTACAAATTTAAAAAGTCCTTAAACTTTTGTAATGGTATATATCAAGAAAATTCTCTCTGTCTCTGTCTCTGTCTCCGTCTCCGTCTCCGTCTCCGTCTCTCTCTGTCTCTGTCTCTCTCTCTCTCTCTCTCTCTCTCTCTCTCTCTCTCTTAGATTTTTCAATTTGGTGGAGTATAGATTTTTAAAGTATGTCGGGAGAATTCTAATTGGTGTGTCCTTAGATCGAGGTGCCATTCACTCCTCATTGGCTAACGTGAAGAATGAAGTGACCACCCTCACAGCAGCTGGAAAAGAAGTTATGATTGTTGGAATTAGTGAAAAAATTAGAGGCATACTTTATAGGACACACCCTGACCAATTTTTAGTGTCATTCAAAGATATGGGACAAAAGTCCCGTAATCTTGGAGATGTGTCAATTGTTGCTCTTGGATTGTTAAATTCTGGATATGAGTTTGATGAAGGCTCTACAATTTTTAATCAGTTAAAGTCTGTTATCTCCTGTAAGACAGAAGAGAGGCCCATATTCCCTCTCAACACCATTGTAAGCGCTAAGAGCGTGAGCAGTGTGATGACACTGATGCTGATGTGCTGCAGAATTACCAGGAATACAATCTGGCCAACATCATCTACCTACTCCCCTAAGGGAGTCCACCACCAGTGAGCCGTCGTGCCAGGATGACGGCCATGGACAACGCCAGCAGGAACGCTTCTGCTATGATTGACAAATAGCATTGCTGTATAAACGCAAGCATCAGGCTGCCATCAGGAAGGAGACGGTTGAAATTATCTGTGGGGCCGCTGCTCTGGATTAGTGAAAATCAAGTCTCACCTCAGACAAAGAGCTAAGGAATGAAAACAGCAAGGCAATTTTAACCGAATGCCATCTTTGGCAGAAGATAGTTGGTCTCCTGAGTTACAGAGACAGCAAGATATTTGTAGATTATCTTACAAAAAGCAAGTTACAATGAGAAAAACTTAGCTGGAAAAACTCACCGCTCCTGTGCCATTTAAACATATTCCTATCCAGCAGTACAATCCCATTGATTGTTTTTAATCAGCTAGGTTGATTTTGTTTGTTTTTCATCCTTTTAAATATATGTAAATGTAGCAATGGATGCCTGCTATCTCATGTAACTTAGACTTAAGAAAAAAAAAATGTGTAAGTAGTTGGGATAATATGATGTCAAATACTCTGAAACGTCACTTCTGACATACAGGGAATTGGGTTACATGTTCTTTGTAGGTTTGATTAAATATAAGTTATTAGGCACCTTTAGTTTCCAGTATAATAGAATCATGTGATGTTTTCATTTCAGATCTTTAAATACATGTAGCTGAACAGAAGATTTGCTTTTCTGTTCTCCTAAGGAAGATAGATATCATTTTCTACTGTACTCTAGTCTCAGTCTTTGGCCATTCCTATTTTCAGTCACTAATAAATGCCATTTCATTTTCCGGCTTTGATGCAGTGACATATGCTAATTCCCCTGTAGACGACTTGCACACTCTCACTGGCTTTCAGTTTTCCCAGGGCCTCTTTGGGGCTGTAGAGAAGGCTTAGTCACTCAGTGTTTGTGGGATATATTTTTGAGAAAGCTTTGGATTCTAACTTTGGATCAAATGAATATAATTTTTAACACTAAAAATAGAAAAGTAATATAATAAAACAAGTTTAGGTTTAAGGAGCTTCAATTTAAATGGTTATTTTTTATTGCAATAAAACTTCAGAGACATTACATAATTATGTTGAGGAGAGTGTCATTCTGTCCATCAGAACATTTAAAGTGTGTTGGTTATTTCTTTTATTAACTTTTATTCAGAAATTATAAAACATCCCTCGTTGCCTTTATAAATATATAATTAAAGTTATTGGATTATGAGAAAAGTTTTTAAAATCATTATAGTCTAGCATGTGTAAACATAAATTTAATGTGTATTAAATGCTCATAACTTCCCAGAATCTGTTAGAAATATCTATTTATCTTGTCTTTTGTTTGTCCAACCATTATCACGGAGCAGCATCATAAGTTATCAAACAGACTCTGGCCAGGGAAGTGGGTAGGCCAGCTGCAGATCTTCACCTCTCTTTCCTCTCCTCCAAATACGATCCTCCAGCCTTATCCTTAGCTCTGTAGTAGATCACCTCTTGTGGCCTTCCCTCTCTCTCTGCCCACATCTTCAGTGGATTACACAAACCTTCCACTCCAACCTTCCTTCCCTCTTATCCTGTGATCCCAGGCCTCACTCCAGCAGGCACTTCCTAGGAAGTTACCAGCCAAGCCTGACAGAGAAGCAAGGAGGTCAGTGAAGCAGGTAGACTCCGTTCATATCTTCGCTCTCATCCCCTCTTTCCTACACATCCAATCCCTAAGTCTCATCTCCAGTTCTGTAGCAGATTACCTGTTATGGCCTCTCCTCACTCTCTGACCCAGTTCTCAGAGGTCCAAGCTCCTGGTGGAACACCTGCTTTCTTCCCTCTTCTGGATGGGTGTCATATCCCCCTCCCCTCCTAGGCCATCCCCATTCACAATGCGTAGAAACACACTTAGCCAGGAGCCATCACAGTCCACACCCTTCAGGGTCCCAGAAGCACTTTTTATCAGAGAATACATAGCTACCAAAACTGCCCTAAGAACCAGAGAGGGCAACAGAAACCAAAGAACAAAACACCCAACAAAGACAGTACTACATACCAGTACCTAGTAGTACAGCCTTCCCAGATGCAGATACCTGCATGTCAGAGTACAAACACAATCAACAGCAGCCAGGAAAATGTGGCCTTACTAGCTCCCAGGGACCACCCCCCCACTCCCACAGTAGGACTTGAGTATTGCAACATAGCTGAAGTACAAGAAAAAAACCTTGACATACCCTTTATGAAAGTGATAGAAATTCTTAAAGAGGAATTCTATGTAAACACAAACAAACAGTAGAAAGAAATGAACAAAACAATTAAAAACCTAAATGTAGAAATAGAATCAATGAAGAAAACTCAAACTGAAGGAAATCTGGAAATGAAAAATGTAGGAATTCTAACCGGAGCCTTCAAGGCAAGCCTCACTAACAGAGTAGAAGAGATGGAAGACAGAGCCACGGTGTTAAAGATCGTGTATCGAAGAAGTATACACTCGTCAAAAGAAAATATTCAACTGAAAACTCTCAAACCCCACAAGCCATCCAGAGAATCTGAGACAGTAAGGAAAGACCAAATTTATGAATAATAAAAATAAAGGAAGGAGAAGAAATTCAGGTCAAAGGTACATAAAGTATTTTCAACAAAATCATAGCAAAAATATCCTAACCTAAAGAAAGAGATGCCCTGTCAGGGTACAAAGAACACCAAATAGACTGAAACAGAAAAGAAAGTTCTCAAAACATATAATAATCAATATACTAACTGTACAAAACAAGAAATAATATTAAAAGTTGCCAAGGGAAAAGATCAAGGAACGAATGAAGCCAGACCTTTAGAGTAACACCTGGCTTCTCAATGGAGACTCCACAGGCAGAAGGGCCTGGGAAGATGTTCTACAAATCCTAAGAGACCATAGATGCCAACCCAGACTACTATATCCACCAAACTTTCCACCACATCATATGGAGAAATAAGAGAGTCTATAAGAAAACCAAATTTAAATGATATCTATCTACAAATCCAGCCCTACATAAGGAGCTAGAAGGAAAATGCAAGCCTAAATACACACTCTCTCTCTCTCTCTCTCTCTCTCTCTCTCTCTCTCTCTCTCTCTCTCCACCACAACACACACACCACACACACACACACACACACACACGCATACACTACCATCACCACCACCACCACCACCACCACCACCAACCACAAAGTAACAGGAATCAACAAACATTGCTCATTGACGTCTCTCAACATCAGTAGTCTCAATTCCCAAGTAAAATGACACAGACAGAATGGAAGGAAAACCAAGATCCATCCTTCTGTTGCATCCAAGAAGCACACCTTAATGTCAAGGAGAGACATTATCTCAGGGTAAGAGAATAAACGGAAATACTCTAAGAAAAGGGACCAAAGAAGCAAAATGTCATAATCATTTTAATGTCTGACAAAAGAGACTTCAAACCAAAACTAATCAGAAGAGATAGGGAAGGACACTGCATATTCATCAAGGGGAAAATCCACCAAGATGCCATTGCAATTCTTAACATCTATGCTCCAAACAGAAGGATACTCAAGTTCATAAAAGAAACAACACTACAGCTTAAATCACATGTGCTCTCACACAACAATGATCGTGGGAGACTTCAACCCCCACTCTCACCAATAGGCATATTCAAATCAGACATGAACACTAAGAGAATCACAAATACACAATAATATGAAGTCGCTAACGATATTAAGAAATTTCACCAAAACACATCCAAAATGTGCCTTTTTCTCAGCACGCCATGAAAATTTCTCCAAAACTGACCTCATATTCAAACATAAAGTAAGTATCAACAGATACAAGAAAATTGAAATAGCCCCTAGCATCCTATGTGACCACTATTGATTAAAGCTATATTTCAGTAATAGCAAAAACAACAGAAAGCTTTAGGAAACTCATAGAAACTGAACAAATCACTACTGAATAAACAATAGGCCAAAACATAAACTAAGAAAGAAATTAAAGACTTTCTAGAATTGAATGAGAATAAATGCGCAACACACCTAACTAATGGGACACAATGCAATGGCGGTTTCTAGGGCAATTCACAAGCACTAAGTGCACTTTAATTTAAAAAAGAAAAAAAGGAATGATTTCATGATAGCAAGTTAATAGTACACTTGAACCTCGAAACAAAGTAGAGAAAAACATCCAAAACAACCTGGATAGTAAGCCCACAATCAACTCAGGCTGAAACTCATGAAACAATACAGACAACAGACCAAAAACAAGATCAAGAATTTAAAAACAATTTTTTTTTTTTAGGATGTTTTCTCTTTGAGAGAATCAATAAGACACATCTTTATCTAAAAGACAAAGAAAGAATATTCAAATTAACAAAATTAGAAATGAACAGAGGAACATAAAACAAAACACCAAGGAATTCTGCGAATTATACGGAATAAACCTTT